>NC_067398.1:165295553-165590553 GCF_016432865.1 Antechinus flavipes
TGTGATCTCTATATAGACCTCAGATAAGCTCTAGATTTCTGTAGTGAGACCAGGAGAACAGAAAATATTGCTGATGATTTTGTTATGATGTAGATATATTAACCTTAAAATTTTTATTTTATTTTATTTTAAATAACTTTTTATTGACAGAACCCATGCCAGGGTAATTTTTTACAACATTATCCCTTGCACTCACTTCTGTTCTGACTTTTCCCCTCCCTCCTTCTACCCCCTCCTCCAGATGGCAAGCAGTCCTATACATGTTAAATAGATTACAATATATCCTAGGTACAATATATGTGTGCAGAACCGAACAGTTCTCTTGTTGCACAGGGAGAATTGTATTCAGAAGGTAGAAATAACCTGGGAAGAAAAACAAAAATGCAAATAGTTCACATTCATTTCCCAGTGTTCTTTCTTTGGGTGTAGCTGCTTCTGTCCATCCTTGATCAATTGAAACTGAGTTAGATCTTCTCTTTGTCGAAGAAATCCACTTCCATCAGAATACATCCTCATACAGTATTGTTGTTGAGATATATAATGATCTCCTGGTTCTGCTCATTTCACTCACCATCAGTTCATGTAAATCTCGCCAGTCCTCTCTGTATTCATCCTGCTGGTCATTCCTTACAGAACAATAATATTCCATAACATTCATATACCACAATTTATTCAGCCATTCTCCAATTGATGGGCATCCATTCATGTTCCAGTTTCTAGCCACTACAAACAGGGCTGCTACAAACATTTTGGCACATACAGGTCCCTTTCCCTTCTTCAGTATCTCTTTGGGGTATAGGCCCAGTAGAAACACTACTGGATCAAAGAGTATGCACAGTTTGATAACTTTTTGAGCATAGTTCCAAATTGCTCTCCAGAATGGCTGGATGTGTTCACAATTCCACCAACAATGTATCAGTGTCCCCGTTTTCCCACATCCCCTCCAACATTCCACATTATCTTTTCCTGTCATTCTAGCCAATCTGACAGGTGTGTAGTGGTATCTCAGAGTTGTCTTAATTTGCATTTCTCTGATTAATAATGATTTGGAGCATATTTTCATATGTCTATAAATAGTTTTAATTTCTTCATCTGAGAATTGTCTGTTCATATCCCTTGACCATTTATCAATTGTAGAATGGCTTGATTTCTTATAAATTAGAGTCAATTCTAGAGAAATGAGGCCTTTATCAGAACCTTTGACTGTAAAAATGTTTTCTCATTTTGTTGTTTCCCTTCTGATCTTGTCTGCATTAGTTTTGTTTGTACAAAAACTTTTCAATTTGATATAATCAAAATTTTCTATTTTGTGATCAGTAATGATCTCTAGTTCTTCTTTGGTCATAAATTCCTTCCTCTTCCACAGGTCTGAGAGGTAAACTATCCTATGCTCTTCCAATTTATTTATAATCTCATTCTTTATCCCTAGGTCATGATCCATTTTGATCTTATCTTGGTGTACAGTGTTAAGTGTGGGTCAATGTCTAGTTTCCGCCATACTAATTTCCAATTTTCCAAGCAATTTTTGTCAAATAATGCATTCTTATCCCAAAAACTGGGGTCTTTGGGTTTGTCAAACACTAGATTATTAAAGGTATTGGCTGTTTTGTCCTTTGAACCTAACCTATTCCATTGATCAACTAGTCTATTTCTTAGCCAATATCAGATGGTTTTGGTAACCACTGCTTTAAAATATAAACCTTAAAGTTTTACTGTCAACTTTGAAATGCTTTGGATATGTTAATTAACTAATCCCAAAGTGACACAAAAAAGAGTTAGTCTTTCCTGCCCAAAATCCTATAAATGAGACCTCAAATTCCTGTCCCACCAGCCCTCTTTCATCTCTAGCAGGTCTGTTCCCAATTCTAATCCTTGGTTATGTGAGTGATTTTCTGTGACTTTCCCCTTCCCATTCTCTTCCTCACACTGCCTGCTTTTCTCCACGATCTCATCCCATGTTCCCCTACCTTATGTTACTATATCTCCCTCTTTTTTGCCATTTGTTTCTCAGTTTGTGCTGTTTGCCCCTCTACTCTCTGTGCCTTATTAGAATGTGATTGCAAACTCATTCCCTACTGCCATCTTTCCCAGGAAGTATCTAAAGAAGCAGGTGAACTTGTCTCTATTTCATATGTCACAAATTAATCAGTGGCTCACTTATTTATCAAATCTATTAGCCTTTCTCAGACCTCACCTCCACTCTTTTACAGCATTTGGCCTTGTAATTTATCACCTCCACAGATAGATGATGTGCTATTCAGGTTCTCTTCTTAATTAACTATTATTTCTCTGCTTCTTTCAGTTGCTCCTCTTTTATTCTCCCAAACCACATCTCCAAAGGCTTTGCAGCTCATTTTTCCTACATTCTCCAAATGAGTCATAGGGCTCAATGAATCCATAAGTAAAACATATCAGTTATTTCCCCCTTATTTCCAATTTTTTAGATCAATAATCATTTCCAATGCTTGTTCCTTACAAGTTTTTATCTTAAGGTTGAGACTTCAGTCAAATCTTTAGCTTTTCATATGCAAATTAACAATGGTCATTTACACATTAACTCTTAAAAGTTCGAAAAGCTCTTTTCCTAAGTCATCACTTTTGATGCTCACAACAATTCTGTGAAGCCACTTGGTTCAACCCTTTCATTTTAAAGATTTGACATTTGAAATCTAAAGATGGGGAAATAATTTTTCAAGGTTACACAGAAAATAAGAGGCAGAGTCAGGATTCACTCCTAGATTCACTTCACTCCAAATTCAACCTTTTTTTCATGCCATACACAGTCACATGTTGATGGTGTTAATAAAGTAAAAGTAATTTTTTGTTTGTTTGATTGTTTTTTTTTTTCTTTCTCATGTTTTATTCCCTTTTGGTCTTTTTTTAAACAACATAACAAATATGGAATTATATTTAAAAGGATTGTACATGTTTAACTCACATCAGATTGTTTGCTATCTTGGAGGAGGAGAGAAGTAAAGGAGGAAGGGAGAAAAATCTGGAACACAGTCTTAGAAAAATAAACGTTGAAAACTATCTTCTCATGTTTTTGGAAAGTAAAATAGTACTGAATTTTTTTTTTTTAAGTAAAGGAAATATCTGAGAGGTAAGTAGGTTTTCAAAGTAGAGATGGATTGGAAAAGAAAAGTGAGGAAGATGGAAATAGATCCTGAAGGTGGTAGTTTACAGTAGGAAGGATGTGATCTTAGGGTTGAAATGGATATCATATTCTTCTAATGAGTAGAGTAGATTAGTGGTCTTACAATTGAAAAGGGAAACAAGAAGCATACTGGCTCCTTTCCTCTAAGTTAAGGGAAGAGAGAAAAGATGAAGTCATTCTATGAAAGGGGAACAGTAAATGTGCTATTTCACTTTCTAGTCAGGGATGAGATTTAGAGAGAAAGACAAATGGAAAATTATCCACAAAATATGGGTTCCATGTGCTATAAGAGAAGGTTAGGAGCAAGGGAATTGGGGGAGGGGAGCAGTGTGGTTTAGGAACAAATCAGATGGGTATAGGAATTCAAGGAAAGTGGGAGAAGCAAGGGGTTTGAACCTAACATAGTAACTAAGTAATCTTTTTGTTTAGAAGTTGGAGTAGAGCAACATATTTAACATATATAGGACTGCTTGCCATCTTGGGGGGGGGGGAGGGAGGGAGGGGAAAAAACGAAACATAAGTGATTGCAAGGGATAATGCTGTGTAAAAATTATCCTGGCATGGATTCTGTCAATACAAAGTTATTATTAAATAAAATTAAATTAAAAAAAAAAAAAAAAAGAAGTTGGAGTAGACATTGGAGATGGACATTCATTGATCAGTCCAGAAATGAGCATCATACTTCAACTCAAAAATTAAAGGGGCTGTGGCCCCCTAATTTTTAAAAAGGGAGGACAGAACTCTTTTGGAAGGCAAGAAACGAGCCAGGTCAGGGAATGTCCTTTCCTCAACTCTGGTTGCTCTGTGGCTAAATTCTCTTAGAAAAGTCCATGCTGGCTTTCTTATAAAATGTCTCAAACCTTGCGACCTTCCAGTTGAAACCAAGTTTATGTCTCAAATTCTAGTGGTAAATATCCTTAGCTATAAATTAAAATGCCATAGCATGGTCAATGCCTGGGAGGAGGGGAAAGGGGAGCCAGGGAAATGTCCCAAAGTAAGGTGGAGTCCATGAGATAAAAGTATCCTTTGGGTTTTTGTGCCAGTGATGTTTAGTGCCAAGCAATGCTAGCAGCAACCTCAGCCACTTTATTGCCAAGATATTCAAGTACTTCTCACCACAGAGCCTTTGGATTGTGTCTTTATGATAAGATATAGTTTCTAGGAGGCATATAGCTGTAATCCTGAGGTCCCCACCTTAGAGTGCTATTGTTCTAACAATCTGTCTGTCATTGATTCTAAAGTCTTCTGGCTATAATATAGTCCCAGATATTTTGCAAGCTGCCAGAAGACAATCTGTTGTTCTGTGATAATGGGGTTTCTGAGACAAATGATGAGGTGCATACTAGACTACTCCTCAGTTTTTTCTCTAGGCCATAAAATTAGCATATCACTGACTTGAAGAACAAGTTCTCTTTATCATTTCCTATAAATTTGTCTTCTTGCTCCTGGTTCTTTTCTAAATTCTTTTGGAATTTAGCTCGCTTCAATTGGCATTACAATTACAATAAACTTTATCCCTTGATTTGGAGATGGATTCAAGCCTGCAAATTCTTTTGAGACACTGGTTTGTGACCCCAACCTTTTGAGCTCTCCTTTTGAACCTCAACATTTATGTCTATCTGTTCAGGTTCAAAAAGAAAAAATAAAACAATAACAGGGGTGTATCTGATTTATATTGTTATTAAAAATGTCAGAGAAGAATTCAGATCAATGTAATCCCCAACAATGATTCCCAGGGGACCAATAATAAAACATTCTACTCACTTTTTAACAGAGAAATTATAAACTCAAGAAACAAAATGGGACATAGGGTTTTAGATATGTCTAGTGTAGAAATTTGTTTTTGCTTGACCATTATGTATATTTGTTTGTTAATTTTTAAAAATTGGGGGGAAAATGGCAAATGCTTTCTTTGTCATTTTTCCCATCTTTCTTCTCCTCCTCCCCCTTCCCACCTCCCCCCGCCTTCCCAAACAGGCCACTCTGAGAAACATCTCTCTTTGTTGGGTTTTGTTTCCCCTTTCTCTATCCCCCTCTATATATTCAGTCATACTTATATTAGATAGCCATCTAGGCCTTTAAAAAATAACAGCTTCCACTAATACATTGTTGGTGGAACTGTGAACAGATCCAGCCATTCTGGAGAGCAATTTGGAACTATGTTCAAAAAGTTATCAAACTGTGTATACCCTTTGATCCAGAAGTATTTCTATTGGGCTTATATCCCAAAGAGATCTTGAAGAAAAGAGACCCACATGTGCAAAAATGTTTGTGGCAGTCCTTTTTGTAATGGCAAGAAACTGGAAACTGAGTGGATATCCATCAATTGGGGAATGACTGAATAAGTTATGGTATATGAATGTTGTGGAATATTATTATTCTGTAAGAAACCACCAGCAGGAAGATTTTAAAGAGACCTGGAGAGACTTACATGAATTGATGCTAAGTGAAATGAGCAGAACCAGGAAAATAATTGTACATGGCAACAAGATTATAAGATGATTAATTCTGATGGATGTGACTCTTTCCAACAATAAGATGATTCAGACCAGTTCCTGTTGTGTCCTGCTTTCTAGAGTCCCAAGTTGGGGTGACAAAAAGTACCATTGCTTTCTAGAGCCCCCATACCAGGGTGATTAAATATACCTTCTTAATGAAGAAGTAATACGATGGGACTCCCAAGGATGGTGGGAAAATGGAATTCATTTATTTCAAGAACTTTCCCCTTTTTATAATGTAACAAAAATAACTTGGAGCACATAGGACCAAATAAACAACTTGCTATGTCGTTTGCTACCTGGTTTCACTCTGCTTCAATCACAATACAGGTTGTCACCACTCCCTGACTTCTCAGGAAGGCTGAGAGCTCTTAGAGGAGATGGGGAGCTGAACCAGACATTGTCAACAGGTTCCCTCTGGGCTGAAGGGTCTTACCCAGAGTTTCCCCACTGACTGTGACCCTCTACATCTCATCCTTTCTTTTGTTTTAATTGAAGCAGGTATATATCAGTGGTTAAATCCATCCGCATGGGAGGAATCACATAGGCAAGTTGTAATATTATACAAGCAAGTAGTAATATAACAAACAATATGAATAAACAAAATACTATAAATATTTCCATGAGTCCCAGAAGGAAGGTGTAAAAAATAACTATCAATTCACAATCACACATACACCTCCTTCAGCAGCCAAGAAATAGTCCAAAACCAATCTATCGTTCATCACTTTACGTGTCAGGGAATCCAATGATTCCTGAAGGTCATGAAGTCCTGCATCAGTCTCATTGAGAATTATTTCTGATGTTCATGAGTACACAAAGGGTTAATTGCCAGGCTCCTTCAGTGGTGGGCACAGTCAGCAATGGAACCATCTAATGCCTCCTAAGTCCTCTCCCTTTCTGGCTCTCTCTGATGGACAAGCGACCATCAGGTGCCTTCTCCATCTGTAGAGATACAAGCAAATCCTCTCCCCCAAGCAGTTAACCTATCTGGTCCCTTCCATTCACTACTTTCTGGATCTCTCCATATCACCTGTTGATTATCTAAAGATAGTGGAGCAGCTCGTACTGAACACTGCCCTACCAGGATTATGAAACCTGTTTGCCAGAGCCAGTGCATCTCCATCAAAAATTAAAAAAAAATTTCAAAATTTCAAAAAAAGATTTCAGTTTTCCAGGGGATATCTCAGTAGTTCCAGCTGCATACAACTTTATTCTTCCCAATTGTAATCCCTTTCCCCTATCAGGTTGCTTCTCAGGTGACTGATCATGTCTGAGTACTGAACTTGTAAAGACCCTCTGGGTGTAACAGTGGCTGCCATAATGTCCCAAATTTTTTTGGCCTGTGGACCTGGAGCTGAGCCCCCCTTCCCGTTTCTCTAAGTCAATCTACATTCTGACGCCCAGTGGAAACTCTTGTTGCATTTTGGACATGGGGTTTTGGGTCTTCTTCTCCCACTCTGTTTTTTCACTTTAACTTTTTGCCAACATTGATCTTTCAGGTGCCCTATTTTAACACATTGAAAGCACTGAAGAGTCTCTCTGGAAGCCCCTTCCCAAAAGAGACCCTATCTTTGCATGTTCAGATCTTGGGAAGTCTGCATCAGAGCCTGAGTATAAAAGGAACTTATGCCCACTGTGGCACAGCATCTTATGATCTCTAAAGGAGCATCCTTATGTAGTCCTAATATAACTCTTCTATGATCCTCATTAGCATTTTCTCTAGCAAGTTGTCTTACTATAATTTCAGTTGCCTCATTTTCACCAATACCTCTTGTGACAGCTGTCTGCAGACGTCCCACAAAATCAGCAAAGGGTTCATTTGGACCTTACCATAGTTTCATGAAGGCTTCCCCTCTATCTTGTTTTCCTGGGAGGGTGCCCCATGCTTTGAGAGAGGCAGAAGCAATTTTACTCATACACTGCCAGAGTAATTAATCTGTGTTAAGGTGTCTGAATAAGGACCTATACCTGCTAGTTGGTCAAAGGTGACTGGTATGTTAACTCCAGTTTGCCTGTTTCATTGGGTTTGTAGCCTACAGAGTTCACTGTACTCCAAAAGCCACAACAAGTTTTGTACAGGTTCTAAGCATGTTTTTGCTATAGATCTTCAGTCATTAGGGGTTAAAATTTCATAAGCCAAATTCTCTAACAGCATCTTTACATAAGATGATGTAGAGTGCAAGCCTTTTTCAGATCTTTGATAGTTTCCAGATTAAAAGAAGTGTATCTTCTCCTGGCTTGACCTGAAAAGTCAAATCTTCAATCACAAGGTATAATTCTGTTCTCAAATCAGATGTAGCCTGTCCTTCCTCCTTTGCTTTAACTAATGCCTCCTGAAAAGGGGACATAGGAGGTGGGCAAAACTGCCTCGGGGGTGGTGTTGATGGTCACTATCCCTCCCACTCTTCCTCCTCCCACAAAGGCTAAATTGAGGGAGGAGAGTCAGGAGATGGAGAATGCCTTCTTCTGTAGGAGGAAGTGAAACTGAGCTGTGAAGGTGAGAAACACCATATTCTTTAGGCTTTTCAGCTGGGTACTGAGGTACTTAACTTGGCCATGCCTTCCAGCTGCTTTGTCAGTACCATCCCCATAGGCTTTTTCTCCTCACTTTCTTGCCTGGCCATTCACATTAAAATATTTCCTTGTTTTAAAACTTGTGGGATTCTTTAAAGCCAGCTGTATCACATTGTACATAAGGAATATTTCTTCAGGAATTGAGTCAGGACCCATAGTTTTGTAATATTCAATTAGTTGTTCTTCCACTGTTTTCCACATCTCTGGCTCTAATCTCTCTTCCTTAGAAACTAGACCAGGAGATGTGCACTCTTAATATATTTAAGAACCCAGTGATCTGCCTCTGAGTTACTATCAAACCTTGCTTTTCTATTTATCTAATTACGCTTTATACTTCCCTGGGATGGGGGAAAATTTTTTCTTACTATCTGCCCCATTTTGGCTGAAAAAATGAAAATGACTAGACTATCTCTTACAGATTGTTCCCGCTTGCCTATTTTTATACTTACCCTTTCCAGGTCAGGGACTTCACTGAACTCAGCCAATCGAGTAAGTTGAGCTGATATGTGTAGGATCTCACCTAGAGCCCCACGTTTGGGCACCAAATGTGTCCTGCTTTCTAGAAATGACAAACTGTACCATTGCTTTCTAGAGCCTGCAACCCAGGGTTATTCAATATACCTTCCTAGTGGAGAAGTGATGAGGCAGGACTCCTGAAGAGGGTGAAAAAATGGAGTCGGTTTATTTCAAGGGCTTTCCCCTTTTTATAATGTAACAAAAACAACACTGTGCATGTGGGACCACATAAACAACTTGCTATGTAGTTTGCTACCTGGTATCACTCTTCTACCTGGTATCACTCTGCTTCAATCTCAGCACAGGTTGTCACCACCCCTTGACTTCTCAAGAAGGCTGAGAGCTCTTAGAGGAGATGGGGAGCTGAACCAGACATTGTCAACAGGTTCCCTCTGGGCTGAAGGGTCTTATACCTCACCCAGAGTTTCCCCACTGATTATGACCCTCTACAAGTTCCAATGATCTTGTGATAAAGAGAGCCACCTACCTACATCCAGAGATAGGTCTGTGGGATCCATAGGGAATATGGATCACAGCATAACATTCTCACTCTTTTTTGTTGTTGTTGTTCACTTGCATTTTGTTTTCTTACTCATTTACTTTCCCTTTTGATCTGATTTTTCTTGTGCAGCAAGAGAATTGTATAAATGTTTATACTTATTGGATTTAACATATATTTTAACATGTTTAACATGTATTTGATTGCTTGCCATCTGGGGGGATGGAAGAAAGGAAGAGAAAAATGTGAAATACAAGGCTATGCAAAGGTCAATGTTATCGAATTATTTGTAATATGCTTTGAAAATGAAAAGTTTTAAAAATTAAAAAATAATAATAGCTTCAAATAATAGAGAAATAAGAATGAGAAATTAAATAAACAAAATTTCCAAATATTAGTTAAAATTCTCTCAATACATGAGGCCTTCTCACTCCAGATTATCCCTCCAGCATGCTAGCCCCCTTCTCCTCTTGATGAGTTCTTTTCAGGGGACTTCCTTTTTGAGGACAGACCCATGTTGCTCCTAGTTCACTGTGTTTAAGCAATATTTTGAATTCTCTAGATTACACCATCATGTCCCCAGTGGGTATGTTCTTTCTCTCTACCCACACCCTATATTCCCTTTAATATGTGATTTTCTCCCATTAGAATATAATTGGGGGAGAGAGAAGGAGCAACTGTATATGACTTTTTCCATCCAACACACATCCCTTATCCCATTCGCAATGGGTGGAAAGGAAACAGGAAGTAAATGGCGAACATAAAAATAGAAAGCAACTTCCTCTCTGAAAATAAAATGGAGACAAAAAGTACTATAGACTGATTTTGGACACCTCACTGACTCCATAACTGATTGATTTTGTTTGTTTTTATCTACACCCGTATCAGGTCATTGTCTTGGCTCTGACCTAGTCTTGCTCTCACCTGGTCACTACCTCCAGTCTAGTCTTAACATCCCCTCCTCCCCCACCTTATATTCCTATTTGTCTGTGCATGTAAGCAAATAGAAAAGGCTCTATCCATCACAGATACTAACGTATATTCACTTTTCAAGCAGCCCTCTTTTTCTTTCTTCAGTCTATTTGCCACCTAGGTTTCTAAGGCAATTCAGAATATTTGTTCTGAGTGCCAGGCTAACCTTCAGGATTCTGTAGATACACAGCATTTAATTTTGCATGTAAATTAAATTGATCTGTGCCTTCTTATTATGATGATTGAGGATATGAGTAAGGGGCTATCTCAGGAGGAAAGCATATTTAGAACTCAGCAACTTTACTATAGGAGTTCTTATAAGGTCAAAAGCCATGGTAACTTAAAACTCTAAATAATACCTGACTACCCATTGTCCAACACTTCTGAGCCATCAAGTCTCTATGGGAATGATTCTAAGATGCATTCCGTGTCAAGGCAAGGTCTACATTCCAAAAGTTTCAAACAGTGTAAGGAGAAATATTTATTTTCCAAACTTGAAATGTGGTTTTTTGTGAATTTCATTCTGAGATAGTTCCTTACTCTTATCCTTGGCCTGCACAACAAGAAGAGGCAATATAATTTACTTAAATCATTAAATACTATACATCTACAAACTTCTGAAGGCTAACAACATTCAGAGAAGAATGATTATTTGAAATGGACTCCAGAATGTTCCCCTGCAACATAACTTTTTTTGTACAAACAATCCTTAAAAATTAATCCTTAAAATATGTTGATTATATAAGCTTAGAACATTTCCTTATCTTTCCTCTCTGTAAAAAAAATGGAAGAAAAAGTAACAGGAAACCACTCCACCAAATACAATAGAGAGGAATATTATAAATACTTATTCCTTTCAATACAACTGGGCAGAGTTATTTGGAGTGCCACCAGCAATTCCTCTTGTCAGTTGAAAAAAGCTAAGATTTGGCTATCCATCTCCAGAAAGAGAGAACCGATGAATTGAGTGCAGAATGGACTCTATTTTTTCCCTCTTTCTTTAATTTTCTTGCTTTTTCTTTATGCAGCATGGCTAATGTGAAAATACATTTGGCATGACACACTACATACGATGGGTATTGTATTTCTCTTCTCATGGGTGGTGAATGGGCTGAAGGGAGGAACATAATTTGGAACTGAAAATAAAAAGAAAAATTTAGAGGGAAAAAAAAAGACAAGATTCTTTGATTATGAGGTATTCCTAGTATAAGGATTGCATATTCAATAGGCATTTAATTTAGTGGGACTTGTAGAATAACCAGGAGGTTGCCACCTAATACTTGAAAAGTTGATTACTAAGTTTTCCCATTAATAATACTATGCCTTTTGAGTTTAGGAAATAAGGATTAAAAGTATGATTATGATCTCCAGAACCTGATAATTTGACTTCTATTATGCCTTACAAAAATTTCCTGTAAAACAGACAGCTTATACTGCAGGGTTGTACGAGGGCTGAACTCACAGCAGTTTGTGAGAGATGATGGTTAAATATTGAGTATGAGCATTTTTTCCTTGGGAATTGCACTTGGAATTAGGAAGATTCACCTTCCTAAATTCAAATTCTGTTGACACTTACTAGCTGTGTGATCCTAGGCAAGTCATTTCACTTCTTTGCCTCAGTTTCCTCATCTGTAAAATGATCTGAAGAAGGAAATGGCAAACCATTCCAATATCTTCGCCAAGAAAACCCCATAGGGAGTCAGAAAGAGGACATGATTAAATAACAACAAAAACTAACTAGAGCTTGATTATTTTGTTGATTTATAGACTTAAGAGTTTTGGAGAAAATGTTAATGTTGAAGACAACATCATTTGTTGAGGTTGGGAAGAGAACCCCAAAATTTTGGGGTCACAGACTGGTGTCATGATTTGCAGGCTTGAACCCATTTCAAGTCAAGAGGCAAAGTCTATTGTAATTGTAACACTACTACAAGTGGGCTGAATTTCAAGAGAAATTAGCAGAGAAACAGAAGCAAGGAGACACATTTATCCAGCTTTCTATTGAAGTGCCATGACAAGAGAAAATACAACACAGCCAAAATAATGTAAATTTAAGAGTGTTGCTAGCTAGCGACTGAGTCAGTATCAAGTGATTTCAGAAATACATATTTATAGAAAGAAACATAAAAGTTCCCTAATATATTTGTCATACTCAAGGAATTTCATCCTAGACAAGGGCAAAGGTTATTACACAAAGGGTGCCATTCCCAGACATGCAATAAGAGAATATTTCTTTATATCTATCAAGTTGTCAAAGTCTTAGGTATTTTTAGGGCAGCACACGCGGGAAGGGCATAAAAATACCATCTACATTAGGGTGTGATGAGCTAGTAACAAACTTCTAACTACAGAGTTTCAAGATTATGTTTCTCAAGGTCCAGAGGAGTGTCCTTCCACTTCACTATCATTGATATGCTAATTCTATGGCTCATAGATAGGATGGAGGAATGGTCTCCAGAATTTGGTTCTCATTGACCAGGCTATTACTAATCAGATTATCAGTCAGCAATGAATTGAGGAGTGGTCTATTCACTTTTGGGGTCCTCTTCTCAACCTCAACAATTTTACCTTGAAAACACCTTTCGAATGTACTCCTTTATTTAGGCACTGATACATTCTGTTCCAGGTGTCTCATTACCTCCCTATTGCAATAACCTGTCTGTAGATCTACCTGCCTCAAGACTCTCACCTGTAGATCTGTCCATCATGGAGCAAGTAAAGTGATTTTTCTAAAGCACAGGTCAGATCATATTACTTTCCCCTACACAGTAAAGTCCAGAGGCTCCCTCTTACTTCCAGGATGAAACACTAAATACTCTGCTAGCTTTCATAGTCTTTTCTAAAGTAGCATCCTTCTCCCTTTTTTGGTCTTCCTACACTTTACTCCTTACCTCTTATTCTTTCTAGCAAGTCATTCCATCTCTCTCTTCCAGGCATTTTATTATTATTTATTGTTCCTTGAGCCTAGAAAGCTCTTCCTCTAGAGATTTGTATTGATGAGCAGGCCAAATAAAGGCATTTTTTTTCATTGTTAGATTAACGTCTTGTGCAGTCATGAATAGCAGAGGAGCCCTTTATAATATTGTGGGTTTGACTATCAGTCAGCTTGACTGCAAGTATTTGCCTGAGTAGGTAGGCTAATCAGGAGTCCATCTAGGAGGTTTGCATATTCCCCACTCAGTTCAAGTGCTAATTGCCAGGCTTTCTAAGATTATGCTGCTCATTTTCAGCATCCTTCAGTCATCCCTCTCTACCAGGTGATACTAACTTATTGTTAAAGGATGTGGGAATTTGTAGCTTTTGAGCTTTCAGTTAATAAAAAACAAACAAACATACTTACTACCTTGATTTTCTTTATTTTAGTGAGCACCAGTCAGTCAAGTGACCTTGATAATGGTCCTACAAGCTTGAGCTCCTCTAGTTCCCTTTCTCTATGTGCTATTTAGTCTTTTAATTGTTCCGGTTTTTTAAAATTTGTTCCTGTTTCTTTGTGTCCCCATGCTAATACTATGCATGAGGTTTTCTGGACAAAGATACTGGAGTGGTTTGCCATTTCCTTCTTCAGTGAATGAAGGCAAGCAGAGCTTAAGTGAATTGACCATGGTCACATAGCTGAAGGGAGGTCTTTATGACCCCTGGCCCAGCACTCTATTTACTGAGCCATTAATTGCTTCCTTTCTCTATATACGACTAAGGCAAAATAATAATAATAATAACTTCTCTAGGTACCAAGTTCTCTTTTAAGACTTCTGTATATATAAAGCTAACACTTGCCTGAGTCCTGTGGCTCCCAATACCTCAGACTGGGATTAAGTCTACTCTAAGGATATAAATACCTTCTTGACAACAAATTTGAGCTCAGATTTGAACTCAGAGAGATGAGTCTTCTTGACTTCAGGCCCAGCACTCCATCCACTAGCTGCCTCAGAATTTCAATGATTTAGATACAAACACGAAAATTAAGGATTTAATTAATTAATTAAAAATTAAGGGTTGTTGTCAAGAAGGTATTATTAGTTGTGAGACCCTAACCGAGTCACTTTATCCTGTTTGTCTCAGTTTCCTCGTTTGTAAAATAAGTTGGAGAAGGAAATGGCAAATCATTCCAGTATTTTTGCCAAGAAAACACTAAATGGGATCAGGAAGAGTGGGATAGGATTGAACAACAACATTGTGATTCTAATCTTTTCCCAAATGAATACTTACAAAGAAATAATCAAAAGAACTTTGCTTAGAATTTTATTAAACTATTCATACTCTTGGATCTTTGATGTTACTGCTAGGTCTGTACTACAAAGAGATCAAAGAAAGAAGAAAAGCACCCATTTGTACAAAAGTCAGGGATAGAAATTCCTAGTTCAAAATATAAGGCAAGATTCAAGGCACATGTGAAGAATTCATAGTGGTGTCCTCTTTGCCAAAAGAGACCTTTATTTACAAGAAGAGATTACAGACAAAATGAAGAGGTAAAATAGACAACAGGAGTGATGAATATGAAATAGATTCAGAGAGCATGTAGTTAGCAAGGAAAAGGGTTTTAACAATTAACAAGGGAAAAGATAAGTTTCCTAGTGGAACTTAACAATGGACTTCCTTTTGGGTCTCCCTTCATCAAACTCTTTTCCTTTCCAATCTTCTACAAAGCTGGCAAACTATAGCCCTAAAGTGGATATATCACTCTGTTACTCCACCATTGGCTGTTCTTCATACAGAAAGAACAATTGACTTACCCTTATTATGAATCTCCTTTATTTTATGCTCTACACTCTGCCAGGCACTAGGGTCACAAAATGTTAAATGACCCTATCCTCAAGGTGCTAACATTCTAGAAGGGGAAACAATACATACTGGAATCTGGAGAGTGATAGCAAGAAGGAGCTTGCTCTCTCCTCATGTATGTTCTATAGGAAGAACAGCCAATGGGTCACTTTGGCTAGAATGTAGTTTGTGAAAAGGAGTATGTGAAATTAGCCTGGAAAGGTAAGCTGGAGCTATATTGTAAAGGCTTTGAATACCATTTGTTTGATCTTAAAGATAAAAGGAAACCAATGCTTTTTCAATGGTGGAGTTAAGAGTTACCATAGTATAAACAAAAGATGGTCTGAGAAAAGGGATATGGAAGTAGAGTTGATAAGACTTGATTATAATATAAGGAGAAAGAAAAGATTGTGACTCCAAAGTTGCAAACTTGTGAAATTGGAAAGATGATGATGGTACCTTCAGTAAAACTAAGGCAATTAGGGACAGCTAAGTGGCACGGTGGATAGAGCACCAGCCCTGAAGTCAGGAGGACCTGAGTTCAAATGTGGTCTCAGACACGTAACACTTCCTAGCTGTGTGACCCTGGGCAAGTCACTTAACCCCAATTGCCTCAGCAAAAAAAAAAAAAAAAAAAAAAAAAAGTTTAAAAAAAGAGGGATGGGATGCTTTGGGGAGAGATAATCTGTTTTCTTTTGCACACTTGGACACCATCCTATCAGTGGGAGATAATGAATAAGCAGTTGGTGATGTGGGATTGAAGTTCAGGAGAGAGGCAGACTAGTTGCGTAGGTCTGGCACCTGTCCACAGAAAATTGACCATTGAACCCAGGGGAGTTGATAAGCTCTCTGGGAGAGGGCACAGAAAAAGAAGAAGGTCCACAGGAGAGCTTAGGTATACCCACAGTTAGGAAGCTAAAACTGGATAATGATCCAGCAAATGAGAAGAAAGACATAGATACATAAGGATAGATATAGGGAGATGGTCCATCAAGTCTTGCTCATTTTACAGATGAGGAACCTAATGCTTGTAAAGATGAAGTGACTTGCCCAATCAAATAAAATTGGGTAATAAGCATGAGATAGAGGATTTGACCCTGGATTCCCTCAGTACAGAGCCAATACTCTTTCTTCTACTGTGCTACATGTTGAAATTAAGAATTATGCAGAGAGGTAGCTAAATAACAAAAAGAAAAATGTCATGAAAACCCAAAAAGGAGAAACTCTCTAGGAGAATGTGGCCAACAGTCGAACCATTACTGTTATATTGAAGGTTTCTTTCTGTTCTTTTCTGCAGCCTAGAAATGGCAAGGATAAAAAGGGGAAAAAATACCTAACTCATGATCTTAAAATAATGAAAACATGGGTAGGCTGAATTAATATAATAAAAATGACAATTCTATCTAAATCTACTTTTTTAGTGCCATACCAAACTGCCAAAAAATTACTTTATAGAGCTAGAAAAAGTTAACAAAATTAATCTGGAAGAAAAAAAATGTCAAGAATTTCAAGGGAATTAATGAAAACAAAAAAAGCAAAGGAAAGTGGTCTAGTTGTACCAGATCTAAAACTATATTATAAAGCAGCAAGTCATTTGGTACTAGCTAAGAAATAAAGTATTGGATCAGCATTATAGATAAGGTTCACAAGACAAAATAGAAAATGAATATAGTTATCTACTATTTGGTAAACCCAAAGACTCCAGTTTCTGGATAAGAACTAGTTATTTGAAAAAATTGCTTGGAAAACTGGAAAATGTTTTGGCAGAAACTAGGCATTGACCAACATCTAACACTCTATACCAAGATAAAATTGAAATGGGTTCATAATTTAGACATAAAGAATGATATTATAAGCAAACTATTAGAGGAAAGGATAGTCTATCTGTCAGATCTGTGGAGAAGGAGAGAAGAACTAGATAACATGAAATGCAGAATGGATAATTTTTATTGCATTAAATTAAAAGGGTTTTGTACAAATAAAACCAATGCAGAAGAAGATTAAAAGGGAAGCAGAAAACTGAGAAAAAATTTTTACAAGCAGTATTTTTGATAAAGGCCGCATTTCTAAAATACATAGAGAACCGAATGAAATTTATAAGAATACAAGGCATTCCCCAGTTGATAAATAGTCAAAGGATATGAACAGACAATTTTCAGATGAAGAATTTAAAGTAAAGTTTAATGAAAAAATCCTCTAAATGACTATTGATTAGAAAAATGCAAATTAAAGACAACTGTGAGGTAGTCCTTCATACCTCTCAGTTTGGCTCAGATGATTGGAAAAGATAACAATAATAAATGTTGGAGGGAATGTGGAAAAACAGGGACACTAGACATTGCTGGTAGAATTGTGAACTGATCCAACCATTCTAGAAAGCAATTTGGAACTAAGCCCAAATGTAAGAGATAAGAAAAATCCTGACTGATGGAGCCAGGAAAGAGTTTTATTTTACATTCCTACTAGAGCAGGCCTCTACACTTATAGGTGCTTAAAATCAGTAAGACATGCCTTTTTATATTCTGTCTCTGAAACACAAATCCTCCCCTGATTCCTCCTTGACTGGATACTAGAGAGGTTACAGAGAAAAGGACCTATATGTGCAAAAAATATCTGTAGCAGCTCTTTTTTTTGTGGTGGCAGTGAGGAGAGGTCCATCAATTGGGAAATGATTGAATAAGTAATAGAATATTGTTATTCTTTTAAAAATGATGAGTAGGCTGAGTTTAGAAAAGCCAGGAAAGACTTATTATATGAATTTATGCTGAATGAAGTGAGTAGAACCAGAAGATCATTGTACACAGTATTCGTCAGATTATATAATGATCAATTGTGATGAACATTTACTATTGCTACATTTATACAATATTTATGTTACATTTACTTTTAACATTCTGGTGTCATTGTTCTTGTTATTTATATTTTAGTTATTTTGTATATTGTTTTCTAGGCTCTCCTTCCATGATTCACTGTATTTATCAAATACAGCACAGTAATATTCCATTACATTTGTGGCCCACAATTTGTTCAGCCATTCTCTAATTGATAGGCATCTATTTTCCAATTCTTAGCTTTCACAAAAAGCTGCTGTAAATATTTTGGAATATGTGGGGACTTTTTTCTTGCTTGCTGCCTTGGAGTACAAGCCCAACAATGGAATTCTGGTTCAGAGGGTGTGGGTATTTTAGTTACTTGGTTTGCAAAATTCCAATTTGTTTTTCAAAATGGTTGGACCATTTCACAGTTCCACCAGCATTGTTTTAGTGTGCCTATATTTCCACACATTGCCAATTTGAAGGCATTAAAACAAAACCTTAAGGTTGTTGGGATTTGCATTTCTCTTAGTGATTTGGAGAATTTTTTTCTTGTGCTTGGGAATACTTTACAATTCCTCTTTTAAGAACTGTTTGTTCATATCCTTTGACCATTTATTCATTAGGGGAATGACACCCAGTTTTGTGTGTGTGTGTGTGTGTGTGTGTGTGTGTACATACACACAGAGTTTATGTATATTGGATATGGAACAATTAGGTGGTATAGTAGAGTACTAGGTCTGGAGTGAATAAGACCTGAGTGCAAATGCAGCCTCAGACATTTCCTAGCTGTGTGATCCTGGGCAAGTTACTTAACCCTATTTGTCTCAGTTTCTTCATCTGTAAAATGAGCATGAGAAGAAAATAGCAAACCACTCATTTTTACCAAGGACCAGCTTTTAGTTTTATTTATCATTTCCCAGTGTGCAGGGGGAGGGGGGAGTGGAAGAGGGAGGGGAAGAGTGTTTCAAATTTGTCTATTTCCCTTCTAATTTTTAATATCTCCACTTTTATGCTTATTTTAATTTTGCTTATTTTCTAATTTTTAAAAATGTATATTCAATTTATTAACTCTCTTAGAATAGTTCTTTCCTTTGCATTTGAAGTTCTCTCTTCTGATAAGTTGTTTTTTGTTTTGTTTTTTCCTGGAGGCAATCATGAATGTTTTCTTGTTAAATGACTTGCCCAGGGTCACACAACTAGGAAGTGTTAAGTGTCTGAGACCATATTTGAACTCAGGTCCTCCTAACTTCAGGACTGATGCTCTATCTACTACACCAATTAGTTGCCTCAACCTCGAATATTTTCAATTAGAATTCAATCTTCTATAATCTGAAGCTATGGGCAATTTTCTTCTATTATTTCTTTCATTATAGCGTTAAGGGTTTTTTTCCTATCATGTTCTTCTAAGATATCATTAGGTTGTCTGTATGCAGCCAGTCTTCTAGATCAGTATATTTTGATTGCTTGATGATCACATTTTCTTTTAACATTATTATTTTTTGCTCACTCACTTCAGTATTCTCACTCTTTCTGTTATTTGCTTGCATTTTGTTTTCTTTCCCAATTTTTTCCCTTCTTGATCCAATTTTTCTTGTGCAGCAAGATAACTGTATAAATATGCATGTGTGTGTGTGTGTATATATATATATATATGTATGTATATATATATGTATATTAGATATAACATATATTTTTAAATATTTAATATGTATTGACCAACTGCCATCTGGGGGAGGGGGTAAAGGAAAGGAGGGAATAATTTGGAACAGAAGGCTTTGCAAGGGTCAATGTTGAAAAATTACCCATGCATATGTTTTGTAAATAAAAAGCTTTAATAAAAACAAACACATTATTATATTTTGCTTTTAAGGTTCTCTTATTTCTATGTATTTATAATCACAATCTATTGTTTTTTCTTCTTTTATTTCTTGATGAGGATTACAGTTACAAATTCAAGTTTTTCCATTCTGTTTGTTATTTTTGCTCTGTAGAACATACATTCTGCTCTCATATTTTCATTTTTCTTTTAAACCATCCAGGAACAGCATGTTGTAGTTCCATAGTCTCCTCAAATTCCACAGGGTCTGACTCATAAAGTGTTGGATCATTTTCCTTTGTTTTGCAATATTTATTCATATAAACCTGAACTCATTTACTAGATCCGGAGGCTTGATTTCCTTGTGTTGTTACAATTTTTCCTGTAGATTTATCTGTTTATATTCAAGGTTTGAATTTTCTTCCTGAAATCTTTGGTAATTTTAGTCTTTTCCTCCTTTCTTTATTTTCCACATCACTCATTTCCTCACTTCTAGTTTCCTTGCCTGCTTTTTGTAATTTCCTGAGGGCTAGATCTCAGAGTAGCTGTAATTCATGTTTCACCAGCTTAGGACTCAGTCCCAATTGACCTTTAGGCAGTCAGAACTGGCCCGAGTTGGTTGTGTTTCTTCTTTTAGGCTTGGAATGCTACATACCTCTTTCATCCCCATTCCCCATACACACCCACACCCCCACACACACACATACCCACACGTGCTCGCTCGCAGAATTTATTGCTATGGTGACTTACACCACTCGCTCTTTTTCTCAGTTCTTTGGCCTGACACTTCCAGTTCAGAGTTTTGCAGCACTGGTGCTACTGGGTTGTGCAGTCCCCAGCAGCCTGTTGCTCCAAAGGAGCTGTCAATCTGGTTGTTGGATCTACTAGTGTGGTTTCCCTGCTGGTCATTCAGAGACAGGGGAGTGGTGTTGAGTCAGCTGCAGTCAATGAATATCAGCTTCTTCTCCCTTTATTTCTCTTTGTCTTTGTAGCATGATTATTTATTTTGAAGAAGTTTGAAAGACTATGGGGATTAGAGAAAATGTCTAGGCCATGATTTTGTTGTTCACATGACCCAGAACACTAAATGTATATTTTAAAAAATCTTCTGTTGTCCATCAGTCAAAATTCAAAGCTTCTTAAACTGTGGGATGCTATCCCATATGGGATTACGCAACTGAACATGGGGGTCCTGAAAAATTTGGCAACAGTAAAAGGTTTTCCATTCTGCTCATTATTAAGTAATAATAAAAGTAAAAGGTTTCTGAACACAACAATCAAAAATTAATTCAAAATCAAACAAGTAATGAATTCGAGGTGTTTCTGACCCACATTGCATTTTGTGACCTTATTGAAACCTTGGTTCTGAACACGATATGTGCACTTTGCACTTTGTACACATGAAAGCTGCCAGAAAAAAACTTCGGCTCAGACTGGGGATGGGATCAAGTAAAAATTTCTTGGGGGAAAAGGGGTCATGAGTAGAAAAAGTTTAAGAAGCCCTGCTCTTGTTGAATAATGCATTATATTAACTTTTCACCCCTTCTCTCTCCCAAGAATAATACATTGCAATCCTTCTTTTATTTCCTATAAATTTTAAAAACACCTGGACTTCAAAAACAAGAACCTTGAATAATACAAAGTAGCTTGGTATAGAGAAACCAATGCTGATGACCTGGCCATTCCTATCTGCTTTTCCTTGGAATTTTTTTTTTTTTTTTGGAAAAAATAACAATGAACTTTTGAAAGAGAGGTATTAAGATAGTATTTATGTGGGTATTGCAGACTTTGTGTTTCACCCAACAGTAAAAGATATTGTTTTAACCACTGCACCTAAGCCCTTGAAGATGGCCTGGCTAAATTTGTTTCCCGAGATCCACTGATATGGTCATGTGTTTTCTGATGAATAAACAAGATTTAGGTCCAATGTACCTTTCAATCCACAAAGCCACCCTGCTAGAAGAAATTGAGAAATACCTTTGCATGGGGTATTATTTACTACACATATGGGGGAGCAATTCATTGTTTATTCAGTATATCTTCATCAAGTCTGACCCCTTCAATTTGCAAGTGAGAATATGGAATTCCCGAAAAGTTAGTAAAAGTTTTGCTACATTACTCTCATTAGTACCATTGGGCATGTTGTCTTTCAGTAGCTACTAACTAGTTATATGACTTTGGACGAGCCACTTAATTCTCTTTAAGTTTTAGCTTTCTAAATTGTAAAATTAGGGTGTTGGACTAATTCATCTAGATGATTTTTCAAGTCTCTGTGGACCCTAAAATTTTATGACCCTCCAGGCAATTTTCAATTCCATTGAATTCACAAATCCAGTCTGTATCCTAAGAAATGAAATAAAGAACAAGGAGACATTTCCTCCCCTGAGGCAATTGGGATTAAGTGACTTGGCCCAGGATCACACAACTAAGAAGTGTTAAGGGTCTGAGGTCAAATTTGAACTCAGGTCCTGCTGACTTCAGGGCTGGTCCTCTATTCACTGCACCACTAGCTGCCCCCAAATGGTATCTACATTTTATTTTTTTCCCTTATTTTCATAAATACATGCAAATATAGTTTTGTTTTCTTTTTTTAAAAAAAATATATTTTTATTTATTGCTGAAGCAGTTGGGGTTGTGACTTGACCAGAGTCACACAACTAGGAAGTATTAAGTGTCTGAGGCCAGATTTGACCTCAGGTTTTCCTTTCTCCAGAACCAATGTTCTATCCACTATGTCAACAGCTAGGAATTGTTAAGTGTCTGAAGCTGGATTTGAACTCCAGTCCTGTCTCCAGAGCCAATATCTACTGAGCCATCTAGCTGCTTCATAAAGATAGTTTTCAACATTCACCTTTACAAAACCTTGTGTTTTTTTCTCCCTTCCTCCCCCCTGACCCGTTCCCTAGTTGGCAAGTTACCTAATATATGTTAAACATGTACAATTCTTCTATATATATTTCCACAATTATCTTGCTGCACAAGAAAAATCAGATCAAAAAAGAAAAAGAAATGAGAAAGAAAATAAAATTCAAGCAAACGACAACAAAAGAAGTGAAAATGCTATGTTGTTGTCCAGATTCAGTTCCCACAATCCTCTCTTGGTGTAGATGGCTCCTTGGAAGTAGCCTGAATCATCTAATTGTTGGAAAGAGTCACATTCATCAGAATTGATCATCTTATAATCTTGTTGTTGCCATGTATAATGATCTCTTGGTTCTGCTCATTTCACTTAGCATCAGTTCGTGTAAGTCGGGGTATCTCTGAAATCTTCCTGCTAGTCATTTCTTAGAGAACAATAATATTCCATAACATTCAGATACAATAACTTATTCAGCCATTCTCCAATTGATGGGCATCCATTCAGTTTCCAGTTTCTGTCCACTACAAAAAGGGCTGCCACAAACATTTTTGTACATGTGAGTCCCTTTTCCTCCTTTATGATCTTCTTAGGATATAAGCCCAGTAGAAACACTGCTGGATGGTTAAATCAGTCCACAATTCTACCAGCAATGTATTAGTGTCCCAGTTTTGCCACATTCCCTCCAACATTCATCATTATCTTTTTAGGGAGACATTTTTAACAAAGAAATTTTCTGTTGCCATTAAGGAGCTCCAGCAAGGAATCCAATTTCAAAAGATATTTCTTATAAACAGCAAGGTCTTTGAATGTTCCTGTTTACGTTGGTTGTCTCAGTATCCACCAATACTTGCTGTATAAGATCTATAACCATTCAGAAGAGATTGGCTTAATCAGATACAATGGAAAAATCAAGTGTATGAAGAATGCCATGATATTAGACAGATGATGAAAACAGATGAAAAAAATTATCCATCAATATATAGTTTTGAGCAAACACGGAAATTAGACAAGTCAGGCCTGGAATTAAACAGAAAAAGGAAAGCAGAGTAGATTACAACACAGATTTCTTCCTGAAACAAAGGTCCATCGCTTTTATATCTGTATAATATAGGGAATGTTGTTAGTCATTAAATAATATACACTTTGAAGAATTAAAAATAAGTATCATTCATAGGATACTGGAAAGATTGGAAAGGCACGTAGTAAGTGTGAGCAGACTAGAATTGCTTCTGAGTCTTGCTTATTTAAGTTGTTCCATTGATCTAATTTTACATACATACATACATACATACATACATACATATATATCTATATCTATCTATCTATTTATCTATATATCTACATGTGTGTGTATAAAACTTTTATATTTTTAATTTGAAAGAGTTTCAATGTTGATTATTTTTTATATTCTTCCCTGAAAATGATTAAGAAAATTTGAGAGTTTGGAATGAATCTCAGCAGCTATATAGTCCAATCCATCTTGGAAAGAAATTCCCTCTATCATATGCACCAGTGAATCTTAAAGTGTGGGCCAGAGAATCTTGGGGTGGAGGGGTTCTCTGAAACCCTTTCAGAGTGTCACAAATTAAAAATGAGTTGTTTTAATTTCTAATATGATAAATATCTATAAATATAATCCACATAAAAACTCTTTGGACAGATCCTTATTTTTAATAGAGTAAAAATAATGAGAACAAAAGCTTGAGAACTACTGATATATATAAAACTAGTGGATATCCAACTTCTACCAGAAGACCTCCATGGCTATGGAATCCAATATGTCTGTAGGGGCCCATTCTACTTTATGACAGCACTCATTATTTGAAAGTTTTTCCTAACATCAAACCCTAAATTTGCCCCTTTGAAACTTCTGTCCATTGTTTGAATATGGGAGGGGAATGATTAGACTTTCATTTTGGGAATTTGGAGAGTTGAATAAAAGATAGACTGGAGTGGAGAGAGCAATCAGAAAGTTATTGCAATAGTTCAGGCATAAGGTGCTGAGTGTCCACACCAGACAGATGGCCATGTCAGAGAAGAGAAGGGGCTCTCTTTGACAGATGTTGGAAAGGGATAATCAATAGGACCTGGTATCAGATTTATTATGTTGGGGTGAGAGAAAGTTGAGAAATTGAGAATGACAAGTCATGAAATATAATTCCTGGTGAATTCTTCCACACATAACAATTATGATCTCATTTTCTTAAAATGGCATCTTTGTTGTTACATGCATCCCAGGCTTATTCTAAGAATTCAGAAAACATTAGGATTAAGAGCTCATGTCAGTCTAAGCTGCATACCACAAAATTATCTGAAAAGCAACAGTTCAAATTGACAAAGCTGATGCATTTGGCTGATTGACTCATGTGATAGACACCTTCTGAATGCGAGGGAAGACAGTCTGAGCAGTTTAGCTCTCAGCTGCTAATTTCACTCTAGACTTTCAGAAACTGTATTCTCTGGTAGAGCCTTGAATAATAAAACTTGTTAGGAAAGACTTTAAAATTAGAAATGTAGTAAAATTAGAAAATTTACTACAATCCAAATAACTACTTTGTTCTAGCAGCTGACTTAGTAGGGTGGGGCAGTTCATCCCTATTTTAGTTCTCCCTTTAGAGAGAAGAGTCCTATCCTGTCTCGGATCTGGACCCCAAATTCATAGTATTTGGTACTAATAATGATAATAGCATTTATATAGATCTTTAAGACTTGCAAAATGCTTTACATATGTTAATTTATTTGATCTTTACTACAATTCTGGAGGTAGCTACTATTACTATCTTCATTTTACAGTTAAAGAAATTGAGGCACAAGTTTTAAGTAATTTGCTGAGTGTCACGAAGTTTGAGGCAAGTTTCAAACTGAAATCTTGAGTCTCAAGTCTCTAGCCTCTTTTTTTTACCTGTCTCCCCCCAGTTTGTTGTGACTATACACCCTTTTGAAAAAGAATGGGCGTGGGATCTGCACTGATGGCAAATTCCTCTCCATTAATGGTCTTGAAGTCTCTATTTCACTACTTGCTGCACACTGAATTTCTTCTTGGTGCAGAAATTCCAGGTTATGCCTCCTGGAGAGGAAGGACTGTTGTTTTTCATGTATCATTGATCAATATGTATTTTCTTTCTTTGGGATTTAACTGGACTCACTAACATCTCAATCTTGGGGAGTCTTGTATTTTCCAAATCATAAGCTTTCTAGGTTTCTAGGTTTCTTCATTCTTTGTTTTTTCATCCTGTCCTTCAACCAATCTTCCCTATGGGATCTTAATTTTATTTATTTATTTATTCTATGGGATCTTTAGAAACATTTTTCTAGATCTTTTCATATTTTGTGGATACTGTACACTATTTGGAATAGCCATCTATCATTTCTTACTCCTGCCCTACCCATTTCACATATATGTGTGTGCATGTATGTATATATATATATCTTTGCTTCAATTCAGGAAATATGTATTAAATGGTTTCTAGGTGTTAGATCCTATGCTAAATGCCAAGAGTGAGAAAATCTCTGACCTCAAGGAATTTATACCTAGTTCAGTGGAATGCCACAGTTGAGTCAACATTGGTAAATTATTCAAGCTGACTCAGTCTTTTTATTGCCTTTTGGGTCACTGGTGATTTTTCTTCATGTGACTATAGTACTCTACAATTTCAATCTATACTGCTTTATTGGGAAATTATTGATGTTGAAAAGATAAAAAAAAAATTAGCTCTATATATGTAAGCAATGGAAATCCTTACCTCTATAAGGAACAAGATATTTTGGTTAAGAACAAGAATATGTGGCTTAAGATATTTATACAATATTAATGCTTTGGATAAAACTTTGTTTATTTGTTGACTATTTTATAAATGAGTTAGTGAAGAGGTAAAAATCTTCAAAAATAATTTATGAATATCAAATATTGAGTTGCCAATGATGACATTGTTAGAGATAGGATTAAAACCCAGTCTCTTGTATCCAAATACCTAGTTCCATACCTCTATTCCACACCCCAGTCTGTCTTAGTGTCCTCAGTTATAATATCCAAGGTTGGTCCTACAAAGACACATAACCTCTCCCTCTTATCATAGTTGGGGACCACAGATGTGGAATATTGCACATACAGCAGGACATAATGTGTTGGTTTTCCTAAATTGCTTCCTCAATCCCTTTTCCCCTGCTGCCTCTCCACCATCTTGAAAACCTTTTTAAGGAGGACTAGCTCATTCAGGAGAAAAAGGAAGAGAACTATTTTCAGAAATGAATGTAATCTTAATAAAAAAAAAAAGACTTCAAAAATAAAATTTTAAAAAGTAAATGAGATAGGTTACATTTTTTACCCTGTCTTCTTCTAAAAGGTTTAATTTGCATTATCAAGAAATATGAAAAATTGTAATAATGAATATGTATGTTTTCTTAGCTAGAATCATGAGAGTAAGATTCCCAAGACAATGTGGGTTAGTTCCCTCCCACCTTATGACTGCTTTGTATCCCAAAAGTTAGTTTGTAAATTAACTTTCTGGAATTTGTAACACACTTTGCCATACAAATAATCTTATCCATGGGGGTTATGTATCCAGAAAGTTCACAAATATCTCTTTAGCACAGCATAGTTGAACTACTGTAATAATAGCACTGCAAAGTAACCATTATTTGCAACATCTTTTCTATGAGAAAAAGAATTCCCATCTCTTGGGATACTAAGGACACATTTTCTCCTTGGGGTAAAGGGTAGGTGGCTGGAAACTTGTACATTCTTCTAACAGTGTATTCTTCCCCAGGTTAGTCGTGACAGCACTGTCCTAAAAACTTCAAATAGGAGTAAATTTTCAGTTTATGTAACTACCTACCAGATCACCAATAATTTAAAAACCCAATTTGTATATGAAAGATAGGCTGTTAGTATACTTTTTTTTTTTTTATCAGTAGAGGGAATTTTCCCACCAGGAATTCCCTAAACCAAAAACTTGCGTTGTACTCTCCTTCAAAGCCTCCCAAATGTTATGCTACAGAAAAAAAGGTCAATCTAGGTGGCCCAATGATAAAGAGCCTGAAGTCAGGAAAACCTGAGTTCAAATTCCGTCACAATGTGACCCTATATCACTTCAGTTCTGTTTGCTTGAGTTTCCTCATCTGTAAAATGGAAATAACATCATCTATCTCCTTAGGTTGGGAGGATCAAATAAGATAATGTAAAGCACTTAGCACAATACCTGGCATATATAATAATAATTATTATTGATAAATAGGATTTATATAAAGTTTGCAAAACTCTTGGTACATCTCTTTTGACTTTTACAATGATGCTCAAATAGCTATTATTCCCATTTTAGAAATTAGTAAACTGAGGCAAATTTTATGTGACTTGTCCAGGGTCACACAGCAAGTTAAGTGTCAGGACCTAGATTTGAAAGCAGGTCTTGTGATTCCAGGTACAATGCTCTATTCAACTGACTAACTGAGCTCCTACTATGGGCTTTGTTATTGTTCAGTCCCATCCAACTCATCACCACCCTTGGACTTTTGCCCATGCAGCTTTCTTGGTAAAGATATTGGAGTTGTTTAGCATTTGCTTCTCCAGTGTGAGGAACTGAAGCAAATGAGGCAGGTAGTAATTGTTTGAGGCTGAATTTGAATTCAGTTCCTCCTGTCTACTGTACCACCTAGAAGCCCCCCCTGCCCCTCCCAGGATTGAATTATCCCCATGTTTCACATCCATCTAACTACCTCTACTCTGAGCTTAGTGCTCTACAAATAACCTTAGTATCCACAGGACATTTAAGTCATTATTCATTATAAATAAATGGTTACCTATTCATTAAAGACTATTAAAAAAAAAACCCTGCCATTAATGATAAAGATTATTGGCAAAAAAAAGTGTGGAATACAAGACACTGCATTTAAATTTTTGTATTGATGTTGATTCTGGGTTTTTGTTTTTAGAACAATTGGGGTTAAATGGCTTGACAGCTAGGAACTATTAAGTGTCTGAATTTGTTTTTGAACTCAAGTATTCCTGACTCCAGAGCCAGTGCTCTATAAACAGCATCTAGCTGATGCTATTTTCTTTTATTCCTTTAAATGTATATTTTATGTTTGGGAGGTAATTGGGATTGATTTGCCCAGGATCACACAACTAATGTTTGAAGCCAGATTTGAATTTGGGTCCTCCAAAGATTTCAAGTCATTAAAAGTATTCACAAGATTATGAGTCATTAAAATTACTCACAACTCAAGTAATAAAATCCTGAAGACTGATCCTTATGTTTTTCACCTCTGATGAAATTCAGATTAATTCAGTCAAATAAGCAGCTAAATGGTGCTATGGATAAGAGTGTTGATCCTAAAACTAAGAATAAATCTGGCTTTATGTTTGCTGGCTTATTTTTGTCTGCATCAGTTTCCTCATTTTAAAATGGGACAATAGGGGGCAGCTAGGTAGTGCAGTGGATAGAGCACCAGCCCTGAAGTCAGAAGGACTCGAGTTCAAATCTTATCTCAGACAATTAACACTTCCTAGCTGTAAGTGACCCTGGGCAAGTCACTTACCCCAGCTGCCTCAACAAAAAAAAAATTAAGTTAAATAAAATAAAATTAAAATGGGACATAACACCTACCTTCTAGAGAAGTGAGGATAAAATATTTGTAAATTTGAGGTACTTGGAAACTAAATGGATGCCTATCAGTTGGAGAATGGCTGAGTAAATTATGGTATATGAATGTTATGGAATATATTGGATGATTTCAAAGAAGCCTGGAGAGACTCGAATGAACTGATGCTCAATGAAGTGAGCAGAACCAGGAGATCGTTGTACAAGGCAACAGGAAGATTATTCAATGATGAGATGATTCACAATGGATTGTGATAGAGAGCCATCTGCACCCAGAAAGAAGACAATAGGAACTGAATGTGGACCACAACATAGTATTTTCATTCTTTTTGGTGTTTGCTTGCATTTTGTTTTCTTTCTCATTTTTTCCTTTTTGATCTGCTTTTTCTTGTGCAGTATGATATTTGTGAAATATGTATAGAAAAATTGTTTAATATAGATTGGATTGCTTGCCTTCTAGGGGAGGAGATGGAAAAAAAATTAGAATATAAGGTTTTGTAAGGGTGAATGTTGAAAATTATCCATGTATATATTTTGAAGATAAAAAGCTTTAATTAAAAAAAATAATAATACCCACCTCCTAGGGTTGTATCAAATGAGATAATATTTGTAAAGTGAACCCACTATGTGGCACAAAGTATTTAATCAATGGGTGTTTATTTCTTTCCTTCCATTATTATTAAAGTGAAATTGTTGACGCTATAAATTGCTGCTGGAGATATGTACCCAATAGTCATATATGTCAACATTGATTCTTCACACTTTTGGGGGGCAGTTACTATTGACAGGTCAGCATATAATTTATTAAGTCCTAAAATTGTAAACTAACTGAAGGGTGGGATGGGGGAGGGTGAGAACAAAACCTATTGACCAGGCAAGGTTGATGTGAGATGCTCTTTACTAAGGAACCCAATTAATAGGCAGTTGTTTTATACTAGCAGGTTCATTGGATGAGGAGGGCAAAAATAAAACTAATGATGAAATCACAGGAGCATCTACAAACGCTAAGATTTTTCTCAGCGTTCTTTTTCTAATACACTTGTTTTTCCAAGTAGCAGGACATCCAATAAATAAAAAGTTCTAGATAAATAATGAAAATGTACATTTAAGGTAATAGATAACTAACATTTTAATACCCTGAGGTACTGACATGTAAAAAAAGTTACAAAATTAAAATAGACTTTCATAGTTAATATTTACAACTGTAATACACATTTTCATCAAGTTAATTTTCCTAGTCCATTATTTTATTGCCTAATAGTTTACATTTTAATAAAATAGTGACAAATAAACACTAATGATTACTTTGTTAATAATGAAAAAAGAAACTCTTTAGGGCAACTAACCCAACTTCTAGATGTGTTTTTTTTTCTCCCAGCAGTAATCTTGAACAATCAAAATATATATAAATCTAACTTTATAAAAAATTAAACTTGACTAGTATTTTTTTCAGTGCCTACTCTGTGCAAGGGGCAACTCACAGATGGCCAAGCATACAGAGTAGAAAGGGTCACATTGGACTGGGGGTGTCATTCAATATTGGTCAAACAATAATTTTAAATATTAAAAAACTTCCACAATTAAGAATGTCAAGATCCTAATAAATGAAGCATTAATTCCATTTGTTCTAAGTTATTCCATTCTTATATATACACGTATGTCTAAAAGGAATCAGAACCACCTTTGGAAGATTCCAGATTCTGGTGAAAACATGGACTCCTGGAGGTATAGGAAAGGAAAGGCAAAATATTCATACCCAAAATCTCTTTTAGTATATAATGCCCATAAGGCCACTAGGGATAGAAGTCAGTATGAACTGTGAAAACCCAATGATTTTAACATCTATGAAACATCACTGTGGGCAAGGCACTCTCCCAGGCAGGGGGATGCAAAGACAGAGACCCTGCTCTTCAGGAGATTATTTTCTAACAGGGTGAGGGGATGAAAATGTGATACATACACAAATATAATACAAAATGTACACATATAAATACAAATAGAACATAACAGGGGCAAAAGAGAGGGTCAGGAAAAGTACTCTAAAGTTATCCGGGAAGGAGAGAACACCTTCAGCTTGAACTCCAAACTAACCATTAAACATAAGGATTCCCAGGGCAGGCGTGAAGAGGAAGCACATTCCAGAAGGCGAAAAGGTCTTTTGGTAAAGTACAGAATTGGAGAAATAACAGTTGAATTTAAAGAACAGCTAATCCAGTTTGGTTGGAACACATGAAGGGTAATTATGTATCAGGCTAGAAAGGGAGGACCCTAGATGGCTGAAGGGCCAACAAGGGCCCCAACGAGCCCAGGATCACAGGCCCTTTTAGACATCACCCCTACATAGGGTAAAAGTTGTTTTGGTTTCTGCTAGATATTTAATATTTTCTTGTCCTTGACAGTAAGGGCTAACAGTATAAAATGAGAAATCACAATTTCTGGTTGGCTACTTAAGACTTGTGGATTAAAGAATTTTATAACAAGGATGTTTTGCATTTTTTCTTGTGGAAACTTGTGGAAACAGGTGACAACTTTGGCTAAGGAAAGAAATTCATCTTTTTACAGAAGGGAAAACCTGGGGGACAGAAGTATGACAAAACAGATACTACTAAGAATATCCTAGTGGTCTCTCCTATTAGAGGCACTATTTCAATATCACTTTTCCTGAGGACACCTTCTAAAGAAAAAGGTGTAATTTTCTTCAGAAATGAACATTTCATTTTAAATAAAGGCACATACTGAATTAAAAATTAGAGGTATTTGAATGGAAACAAACCTTTTAGCACTCATACAGATTAAAATGGTCAAAAGCTGGTTCCCAATAGCAACCAATTCTAGATATATCATGAAATTCATAAGGATATGGCAGTAAATAAATAAACACATTAACATACAAAAATAATTTTCAGATAAGGTTTAGGAAAAACCTTGTATATTCCAATTCATAACTTTGTCATATTCCTGAATTCTTTGTTTTATGTGAGAAAGCTTATTCTTCAGGTATTCACAACGTTCCTTTTTTTCCAAAAATGTAGGATCCTGTAAGAAAAACATCAAATATTTCATGATTAAATAAACCTTTTTGGCTTCTCTAAGATAAGGAAAGACAAAAGCAAATGTAATCTGGAAAAACATCCTTTAGATTAGTCTACTGTAAATGCCTAACAATATCTACCCAGAACTATCTACAAGTAACCTAGTAACTTTTGAGGTACCTGCCTTTTATGAAAAGGGAGTACAGTCTTAATGGAAAGAAGAGTGAATAAGGGGCAGCTAGATGGTGCAGGGAATAGAACAACAGCTTTGAAGTCAGGAGGACCTGGGTTCAAATCTGGCCTCAAGACACTTAACACTTCCTAAATGTGTGACCTTGGGCAAATCACTTAACCCTAATTGCCTCAGCCACCCCTCAAAAAAAAGAAAGAAAAAAAAAAAGATTGAATTAGGAACAAGAGGATCTGTATCTAAGTCCAGGTTGGACTATTTACTAACTTATCACCCATCTGATTCTCAATTTCTTCATCAATTAAATAAGGATAAGATTATAAAGAGAACTCCATGTAAACTGTAAAGTACTGTATATGTACAAGTTATTATTCTACTTATGCATGAGATTAATTAGTGGAAAGAAAAAGAATGATTCAGAGCACTATATATTTCTATATAAACCATGTTAAGAAAAAACAAAACCAATAAGCAAAGTGGAAAACATCATATTTTAATCTGTACAGAGTTCATCTGTTCTCTCTCTGGAGATGGATAGTATTTTTAATCACAAATCCTTTGGAACTGCAGGACTTTCATTTAGCAAAGAAAGTTTTGAGAATTAGTGTTTCCTCAATTCCCAATTCTTTGCCTCTATGAAACACACACACACACACACACACACACACACACGGATTTTATTCTCATTCTTTGATTTAAGGGACTTCAGATCTCTGATCAAGGGTAATAAATTACTAAACAAAAATGATCCCAAAGGACCAAAGACAGCATGCTACCCAACTCCTTCCAGAGTGGTGATGATTTCAAAGTGCAGAACAAGACATATACTTTTGAATATGACCAATGAGAGATTCTGCTTCACTTGACTATGCATATTTTTAATGAAAGCTTTACTTTTCACTTTTTGTTATTGTTTAATTGGAGGAATTGTGGGAAGAAGAAATAATAAATATTTTTTAAAAGACCAAAAAATGTTATTGAAAATATGTAAATATATACTTCCTGCTTCCCTAAATAATTTGGTTTTAAATCACATACAAATAATTAACATTCCATAAAACAACTGTTTCCCCTAAAAGTCAGGGTACTTGACTATTCAGTAGCAGTTAAATTATAATAGTTAAAATTTACAGATATACTTACATTCTTTTTCTTCTTAAATTCTTGAAGAATTCTGGAAATTCTTTCATGTTCCTAAAAATAGGATTATAAAATTGAATATGGGAATTTCTTTATTAGAATTAAAAACTTTTTTTTTCCTGTAAAGGTTATATAATAAAAGCATTTTCATGACATTCCTTCCTCCAATCATGTAATTATATTAAACAAAAAATGAGAGCACTAGCCCTGAAGTAAGGAGGAGCTGAGTTCAAGTTCTCAGACACTTAACATTTTCCTAGCTGTGTGACTCTACACGTCATTTAAACGTCCACTGCCCGAGAGAAAGAGAAGAGAGAAAACCTTTAGTCTTAAAATTCTTCTAATTTTCTTGCAAAAATTTATTCAAGATACATTTACTACGTGTTGACTGTGATCAGAGTAAAATGTGCTGGGGGTAACTCAGAAGAGAAACTTCCAATCTTTGGGGATTACTGTACTGTTCAGTAATTTTTCAGTCATGTCCGAGTCTTCATATGGGACTTTCTTGGCAAAGATACTGAAGTGATTTTCCATTTCCTTCAACAGTTCATTTTAGGATTAGGATTAGATTAGGAAACGGGCAAACAGATTAGGTGACTTTCCCAGGGTCACAAAAGTAGGAGTGTAAATTTGAACTCGGGAAGATGATTCTTCTAGACGCCAGGTCTGGTGTTCTATCATTGCATCACTTAGCTGCCCTTTTTGGACAGGATATATAATCTAGTGATATGTGATTATCTTCTATTCTATCATATTTAAATTTTTCTTCTGTTAGAATCTGACATGGCAATTTTTTAAAATACAAAGATTATTCATCATCAGTATAGTATGTGCTGTGAATTGTTTCCTAAATAGTGATGAATTTGATATATTACACATATTCTCTGGTGTACAGTTTTGTTAAAATGGCTAACTGGGGGGTGGTGGTGGTGAGGAAGTAGGGTGATTAATGAAGAAATTAGGGGTACTGTCTGTGGCTAAATCCCTTGACAGGACTTTTCTCTGATTAAATATTTCCTTTAGAGAAAGATAGAGACAAATTAGTGTAAAATCTAATCTTCAAAAAAAGCTTATTTGGAGAGGATTTTACTATTTTTTAAAAACATAGCAGACTGGGAAGAATGGGAAATTACTTAAGTATATTTTAATATAAAATAAAAACAAAGTAACTTCTTGCAAAGTGATCATTTCTTCAGAGATGATTTTTCAGTATGATGTCCCTTCTAAGGAATCTTCAGTACTATTTTTTTTTTGGGGGGGGGGTAGAAGGGGGGTGTGAAGCAATTGGGATTAAATGACTTGCCCAGGGTCACACAGCTCATAAGTATTAAGTGACTGAGGCAGGATTTGAACTTAGGCTCTCCTAACTTCACTGTGCTATCTAGCTGTCCCAACTGACTATCTTTAGGATAGATTACACACTTCTGTCTGGCATTTAAAGCTCTTGACAATTAATTGATAATCTCCAACCTGCCTTCTGAGGCCAATTATACATTGCTCCCTCTCATGCCTTCTGTTTGCCAAACTTGGCCCCTCACTCTGTGCCACAGATGGCATTCTATCTGGTTATTTATTTATTTATTTTTTGGCAGGCTATCTGCCATTCTGGGAATGCCTCAGCTGCAGGAACACATCCTTCAAGGTCTTTCCTGATTCCCCCTGGCATTTATGACATCCCACTTCCCCCCATTATTGCATATTTATTTTGCATATATCCTGTTTTTACTGATCTATAAATATGTTATATCCCATAAGCTCCTCTTGAGTACTGGTAATATCTTAAATTTTGAATACAAGCCATGGGAATAAGCCATGTTAGTTTCTTAAAATAGTTATTTCCTTGTGGAAGGATCACTTGTATTCAAAAGACCCTCATGGTAGAAGTCACCAGAGTTTCCACATCTATGATATAGCCTTCAAGGCCCTAGGACCTACTTCTCTCATGAAATCAATATAGGATTTTTGTATGGATAAGATGGATAATCACGGTGCTGCACTGGGATACATAAAACATTAAAGGACTGAAAGGCAGGCTCCCATGGAGTCATTATGGGAGAATATGCCCAAGAAGGACCCAGTAGATGGAGCACTGTGGGGAACCAAGAAGACTCATCTTCCTGAGTTCAAATCTGACCCCAGACACTTCTTAGCTGTATGAACTTGGACAAGTCACTTAATCCTATTTCCCTCAGCTATCTCATCTGTAAAATGAGAAGGAAATGGCAAATCCTTCTAGTATCATTGCCAAGAAAACCCCAACTGGGGTCATGAGTAGGATATGATTGAAACTACTGAACACCACCAATGTTTTTATAGATAAGATTAAGGACTCATTGAAATATTAAGTAGTTAAAAAAAGTAAATGCAATTATTATTTTTTACTTAAGGAGATGATTATACTATAGCCTCTTAGATTTGAATATTTACTTGCTAGACTGTTAAATAACAAAGAATATAACTATTACTGTTCTTTTTTTTTTTTTTTTTTTTGCTGAGGCAATTGGGATTAAGTGACTTGCCCAGGGTCACATAGAAGTGTTAAGTGTCTGAGGCCATATTTGAAGTCAGGTTCTCCTGACTTCAGGGCTGGCGCTCTATCTACTGCGCCACCTAGCTGCCCCTATTTCTGTTCTTGAATAAAAATTCATTTTCCTCCCACTGAACAAAGACAAATCTTGTAATCAAAAACTACCAATTCCTTCAGATTCTTTCTAGTTTGAAGCTGCCCAAAAAGCCTATGAGACTTATGCCTACCTGGGAATGAAAGAGAGCAACCCAGGCCCTGATGTAAAACCCCATTTATGACTGATTTTCTTTTCTTCCTTTAACTTAAAAAACAAAAGACATGAACATTTCCAAAAGAACCAAATAAGAACAAGAAATAGCAGTGTGTGAACTATGCTCTTCTGTTTTATAATTTACTTTTTTAAAAAAAGGATATACTGGACTTAAAAACAAAATTGCCTTGCTTGTCTGTGACCTTCCTTTCAGAAGGAAAACTTCTGAACTTCCATCAGAATTTCCTTTTTTGCTAATCTAACATATATTTTGAAAAAATATTCATTGACTTATTTTTTTTTACTTACAATCACTACCCACTAATTCTCTACCATCTCTCACTGAAGCTGTCTCATATCAATTAAGTCTAGTCATGGTACTATTTAACCATGATTACTATTTCCAACTTCTTTGTCTATGTCTGAGATGAATTCCTCCTTTTTGTACCAGTGAACCTCCTGAACTTGACCCTTTCTTGCATTCCTAATACAGATCGCCTCTTTCTGCTTAACTAGATTCCAGGTCCTATCTAATTTTCTCTTAATGCCTAAACAAAAATTTCTAATCTCTGCACATAATCAGTTTAGGTAAATCCATTCACAATTGGCTGTACGTACATATAAAATCCTAGAGCAATGTAAAGGCTGCCCAGTAGGATTGCATTCAAGACCCTCCACGATGTGGATCAAAACTATTTTCTGAGTAACTCTCTCTGCTCCCTGGAATGCACCCCTCCTTCTCCCAGAATCCCTGATATGCTTCAAGGCTCAGTTTAAATAATACCTCTGGCAGGAGTCCTTTTCTAATCTTCCTCTCTGCTTCTACCTAATTTCATCATTTTGTATCAACTTTGCTATGGGTATGGATTTCTTTTCCTGACAGAATTTAAACTCCTCCACATCAAAGACTAGTTTCCTTTATATCTCTGTCCTTTCCCTATTCCTTCCTAGCCATCAAAGACTAGTTTCCTTTATATCTCTGTCCTTTCCCTATTCCTTCCTAGCCATCAAAGACTAGTTTCCTTTATATCTCTGACCCTTCCCCATTCCTTCCTAGCCTCAGCACAGCACTGGCATAAAGGAAGCACCAAATAAATGCTTGTTGATGGATTAGATTACTTCCTATTCTCTGAATGTACTTTGTCCTCCCTTGATATCTTTGTAAATAGAATTCCCTGTGAGTAGATACTCTCACCCACTGCCCACCCAACTATCTGTATTAACTATAATCTTTAAGGTATCTTAAGATTTTTTTAAGCCTTTTTGCTTCTCATCCACAAATGAGATTTCTTCTATCTTTGAACTCTCACACTACTTAATATCTTTATCTACTTATTCATTTCAGCTTGTCAGCTTGTCAAAGAAACTAGAGTTATATGACTTGCCCAAAGTCACACAACTAGTGTTAAGTGTATGAGTTATTTGAACTCAAATCCTCCCAACTCTAGAGCCAGTTTAGTGCCTTATCTTATATTCTATTAGGATAGTTATAGGAATACAAGTTTTGCTCTCACTACTGGACCATAAACTATATAAAGGTAAGGATCTGTTTATATAGCACAGGATCTAGTAGTGACTTGTAAGAGGCAGGTTTTATTTGAAAGCTTGAATGCTTGAAATTCTTGCAAATTAAGTAGAAAAACAAGTGTGATAATTGATGAAAAAAAATTACAATAGATTTGGCTTTGAGGTTAACTTTGTCACATGACCTTATGATGTAGTTTGAAAACAGATCTTGACCACTTTTTTCCCCTCCCAAATTAAAATGATTTTCTTAAACTTAGAGGACAGAATCAGAAATAGAACACTATAATCATTGATTTCTTTCTTTGGACGATCAAAGGTACTTCTTACCTCTCTGTTTTCTGAGTGATGTGGCAATCTCCTCATCACTGCATCCAACTCATCAAATTTTCTGAGGACTGCTTGGACTTCAGCAGACAGTTCTTTATATTCTGAAAACTGGTCTTTGAACACAGCTTTATAGCGTTCTCGCTCATCATCTGACTGAATCACAGGGTATTTTCTAAAGGAAAAAAAAAACCCACAAATCTGTAAATTGGCACCAAGACAATTAAAAATGGTGGTTTTAGCCTACTCTTTAACAACTACTATTTAAACTTAAACTCAAGGAAAACTTAAACTCAAATTAAAATATAAATCAGTAAAGAAATGATGATGGAAGAAATAAAAACCACAAAATGGAAATTTATTACAATTCTAACATAAGAGGCATTTTCAGAAAATGTACTCACGCTACATAATCTGGCATCACTATGGGTTTAGGAATATGTCCACTTGGGATGTGTCCACTAAGCAGTTCAGGCTTTATTTTTGCTGCTCTCAACTCTTTGAAATTAACTTCTGAGTCTCTTTGTCTCTCATCACTGCTGGGCATTTCATGCTGAAATTAAGATTACAACAATTTTTTTTTTTTAAGACAAAACACTTAAGATAGAATTCGTGCTCAGCAAAAAGAAAGAGGAAGGGGCAAGAGTTCTAATATCTCGTTCATTTAGTAACCAATAGTTCATTTTCATCAGAAAAGAATTCTGAAAATTTTAAATTTAGATTTGTATTAGACTTGAAATTTAGTGAGAGTTCACTATGTCAAACATTTTACTCCCCACAAAATAACTGTATATGGTAGAGATGGGTAGATATCTTCAACAATTTAAGATTTCTGTCCTGACTACCTCTAAAAGGATCTGAGGCAGTTTCAAAGATTAAACATTAAAACAATAGAGAATTACACATCACCAGGTACTTGAGATAAAGTGATTAACTATCTGAGTCCAAACATGTTATTTGCTGCCTAAGTTGAAATGGGCTACCAAAAGGGATGAAATACGTTGATTTAACTTTTGTCTTCTGAGAAAAAGAAATTAACAATATATTAGCTAGTAAATATTTACATAATATGAGAAAATACTGTTGGGATTCTGTAGGTCAACATGATGGCTGTCTTAATATGTTGAAATATAACTGAGGCATGTGACTCTATGAGAAGGTAACATGGTGATTGTTGATGGAGTTAGAATAGGAGTGGGAGAGGGAGACAGAACTCTTCTTCACCCAAAGTAGGCCAATGATGTTGGCTTAGCACTAGTTTCTAAAGAACAGAGTGGGCTTTTCTCCCCAAAAATAAAATTATGTATTCAGAAAAAGGATAAAGATGGATGAAATGATCCAAAATGATTTTGACTAACAGAATCAGTTTTTCTTAAACAAATAAATATAAGTTTATGTCATCCATAATAGGAAATCTCAAGGCACGCTGTAAAAAGTATGCAGAATTCCCTTGTACAGAGATAAAAAATCTCTTAGAAATCTAGCCCTAAGTCCCTGCCTTAATGAGAAGAAAGTTACTGGATCCATCTCTTAACTATGAGAACTTTTACTTAGCCAAATATATCAGGGAACATAAAATGAGAGGGGGGAGAGAGGAAGGAGGAAAGGAGAGGGAGAGGAGAAGAGAGAGGAAGATAGAGGAAAGAAAGGGTAAAAGAGGGGAGAAGGAAAGGGGGAGAGAGAAAGAGAGAGGGGAGGAGAGAGAAATAGAGATTCAGAGTGAGAGCTAGGAGCTACTAACCAAGGGTCAGAACTCATTTAGTGTTATTTGCTCCCTCTTTTCCTTCTAGACTGGTCCCTGTCCTCTGGACAAAATTCTGGACACTGTTAAGTCTAGAAGGTACCTTTTAGAGGCATATTTGAACTATCATTTTCTTCTTCTTCTTCTTTTTTTTTTTTCTGATATTATGTTCTATATTTTCCATCTCTTGTCTGCTTCAAAGGAGGAAGGTGCATTCTCACATTTCTTCTTAGAATTTCACAATGTTCAATTTTGACAGTTCTGTTTATATATGTACTTCCCCACTATTTTTGTTACAATAATTCTTGCCTATATTATTTTTTGCATCTGTTCATTTAAGTTTTTTTTGCTTCCCTGTTCATTATCTTTGTAGAGTGCAGTAATATTCTACTACTTTGGGTATCATTTGTTTAACCATTCTCCAATTATATGGCATTTGCTTTGTTTCTAGTTTTTCTATTAAAAAGTGCTACTTCTATAAATGTCTTCGTGTAAATGAAGCATTTCTTTTTATGATTTACCTCCTTAGAGTAGAAATCCTACCAGGAGGATCTCCAAATTAAGAATAATTGCTATTCATATCATTTTCTTCTTGAATAGCATCATATTCTTGAGCTAGAGCAGGCTTCCAGAATTACTTGAGATAAGCTTTTGACAATTTTCAGTGGAGCTAAGACCATCCTCCATTCTCGAAGAGAATCAAAAGACACCACCGTCAGAGTCAGTTACAGTGTGTCTGATCATGAACGATCAGATCAATATAAGTCGTAATGCTCTGCCACAGGTTGGACATAAATAGTCCCTCTGAACATTTGGGGTGGACTCTATTAATCTTGAATTATCAGTTATCTCTCAAATCAGTCTTATCTAATCTCTAGGTTCTTTCCTCTCCTTAGAAGCAAAAAACAGCTATTCAATCAGCAAATATTTGCTGATCACATAATAATAATAATATTAATAATTTAATGTTTTCTATGTGGCAGAATCACTTTGCTGTAAAACAGTAATAGTAACAGTAATACCTTAGTATTTACAAAATGCTTTGAACATTTTCTCTCACAGTAATATCTATCTTGCAAATGAAGAAACTTAGGTGGAGAGAGCTCAGGCCTCTGTTACTCAGCTAGAAAGAGATGAGGCAGGAATTCAGGTCTTCCTGAATCCAAGTCCAACACTTTAATCAAATACACCATTCCAAGAAGAAATCCGATTAGGACAAGGAAAACAAGAAGATTAAAAAGTAAAATTAGGACTCTGAAAAATATAACTGATGAAAAAGAAACTTCCATCTGAAACCAAAGGGGCTTTTTAATCTCTAGAATAAATGACTCTAGATCCCTAAAAATAAAGATTCTGTCTATCTAAGGTGACTGGACAAAGACAGTGTCCAAGGATCCAAGTGGAAGGGCCAGTAGTTCAGACAGAGAATGATATTAGAGAGCACATAGAAGGAATTCTTAATCTAGACCTTGGTTTTAAATCTTTTGTATTTCAGGGGCAGCTAGGTGATGCGGTAGATAGAGCCCCATCCCTGAAATCTGGAGGACTGAGTTCAAATTTGGTCTCAAATATTTAACACTTTCTGGATTGTGTGACCTTGGGCAAGTCACTTAATGCCAATTGCCTCAGCAAAAAAAAAAAAAAAAAACAACAACCAAAAAACCCATAAACCTCTTCCAATATAATTCATTTCCTTTGTAATCCTATGTATTTTATCTTACTTAAAAACATTTTTTGCCATTGGGTCCATGATGCAAAAAAGTTTTATGAACCCTCACCGCCCTTCCACTCCCTCCCCCACCCCCCCAGCCCCAGTCTAGTAGATATAATTCATAGAAAAAGGAAATGGCAAATCACTCAAGTATTTTTGCCAAGAGAACTTCATGGATAGTATGGTCCACAGAGTCATGAAGAATGAGACAAGGCTGAATGAACAAACAACAAAAGTCTATGTCAAAATAAACGAATCCCTGCAAGCTCATATTGACAACTTATTTCAAGTTGAGTTTATAACCTAAAATTCCTTCATAGTATATTAAGAGTGAGGAGTTAACCTGAGCTAGTACTGGTGCTAGAAAAACAAATGGAAGAGTAGAGGATGCTACTGAAAGTCAGGGATGACTGTAATTCTCATCTGGTCCTGGGGCAAAATATTCTCCCTGTTTTCTCTACACTACATCTTCTAGTAATAAAATTATAATTTTTAAAAAGTTTATTGGGAGCTAGAGAGAAGAAAGGAAGAGAAAAGCTGAGTTCAAACAGCACAGGACTTGACTGGTCAACTGTGTATGAGCCTGGGTTTTCCTATGAATCATACTATATTATTACTTAGTATGCCTTTATCTGGCCAAAGTATTTTATCTATAAAATGAACAAGCTGAAACAGAGCATCTTTAAGCTCTCTTCCAGGTCAAAATTCTATAAACTAATGTACCCAAACAGCCCCATACAGATAGGTGGCTATGTTGACAATTGAATAAAGAGTCTTATTCCATGATTTCTTTGTATACAAAACATGGCTATTTGTTTTAATGTTTTAGATTAATTTTAGCTCATTTCAAAAACTACATGTTGTGACCAGTCAAGAGGTAACACCATGTATTGGATGGCTCAGGACAAAATGCCAAGTTGAGCTCTCAAACTGGTCTACGGGAAGGTGAAGGAAGGGGGAGGCATGAAGTTTGTGGAAAGGGAAAGGGAGACTAGATGCTACGGGGTGGAAACAGTGAAACTGTTGAACTTTACACAGTTAGGAGCCATAAAACAGTGGGAACACCATACCAAACAGAGAATAGGGTGCTCTATAAATTTAAGATGGTGAAGGGAACATCACAGTAGTTAAATCTGGTTTGCTATTCACCAGCAGAGGAAGAACTAATTGTGCCTGAATCCAAGTCAAAGCATACTATTTTTCTCTTCTTTTTTTTTTTCATGTTGTTTTTAGTTTGTTTTCTTTCACAATATGAATAATATACAAATGTTTAACATAATTCCACATGTATAATCTATATAAAATTGCTCATTGTCTTAGGGAAAGGAAAAAAAGAGGGAGAAAATTTGGAAATGAAAATTTTGAAAAATGAATGTTTAAATTATTTTTGCATGCAATCAGAAAAAAACCAAAATATTATTTAAAAAAATCAATGGGGGGCAGCTAGGTGGTACAGTGGATAATATACCAACCCTGAAGTCAGGAGGATCTGAGTTCAAATCTGGCTTCAGACACTTAACACTTCGTAGCTGTGTGACTCTAGACAAATCACTTAACCCCAATTGCCGCAAGGGAAAAAAAATCAATATCTTAAGGGAAGGATCATAGTTAAATTCTCTTTGGATCAGGACTGTGTGCTGATGATTCAGTCAAGAAGCATTTTTAAAGCATCTATATTAGTTGCCAGGCACTGTGAGAAGAGTTAAGAATAAAAAAAGAAAGAAAGAAAGCATTTCTATTCTCCAGAAGCTTACATTTTAAGTGCAGAGACAATATGCAAAAAACTATACCCATATAATATATATAATGCAAATGAAAAATAATCTCAAATTATTAGCAGTGAAGAGGACTCATGAATCTCCACTTTGAGATATCCAAAAGGCAGCTGGGAATGTGAGACTAGACCTCGAGAGAGAATGATGGTATAATCAGATTTGGGATTCATCTATGTAAAGATGACCACTGAATCTATGGGATGATTAGATAGTCACTGAAATGAGACAGTATAGAATAGAGATTCTTAACCTTTATTGTGTCATGGACCCCTCAGATAATCTGGGATAACCTATGGAACTTCTCATAATAATGTTTTTAAGTGCATAGAGACATACAGAGTATTTTAAAAAGAAAAAGGAGTTGATTTTATTGAAATACAGTTATCAAAGTATTTAAAAGCAGCAACACTCTCTCCAGGTTAAGATCCCTAGTGTATCAGAGAGAATGGGGACCTGAAGACAGTCTTAGGAGAAACCCAAAACAAGGAAAGATCTGCTGAAGATCCACCAAAGGAGAGTGAAAGGAAAACAAACAGGAGGAAAACTAGGAAGCAATATGATTAATATCCAGACAGAAGAGACTATCCAAGAGAAAAGGGGTGATCAGCAGTGTCAAAGTTGGCCAAGAGGCCATGGATAAAGGCGGTGAAAAGATGAGTGGATATGGGAATTACCTGGTAATTTTGGAGAGAATAGTTTCATTTGAATGATGAAATCTGAATCCTGACTGTGAGTTTAGAACTAAGAGTAAAGGAAGCAGAAGCAGCAAAGGATTATGACTTCCTTAAAAAGATTACTGGAGGAGGGGAAGAGAGAGAGAGAGAGAAAGAGAGAGAGAGAGAGAGAATGAATATGTATGGTAGCAAGGATGATTAGGTTAAATGAAGAATCAAGGAAGATCCCTGTGCTTATGATTTATTTGTTAAAGTCAGAGCTGACAATCTATTTTGAACACCTAATAGTCTAATTAGTATTTCTGTCTGGTCAGAAGGCTATCCTTTTCCCAAGTAAAAGTAGACTGTAAGGGTACCTGTCTAATTTTTTCTCAAGAAAAGAATTTTGATTCTGCTTAAATACATAGATAAGTACTTCAAAGTTCTAGGCAACGAAGTAGAATTGAACCTACACAATTTTATAAGTATTACTAAATTCATCTGCCTTGAGTATAAAAGAACTCTAGAATAGTCTCACTGGAAAGTCTGATTTTATATAAACCTATATTCTTTTTGATTGGCCCACATAAGACTAACTATTGCAAAATGTAAATAACTCAATAAGTTGGACTATTGATTGGTGTTACATATTGCTACTACTAGTACTAAAGAAGACAGGCTACATTTGTAGAATATATTATTATTACTTTAATCATGTTCTTCTCATCTGAGGTAGTTCAAAAATAGTCTTGGGACAACTGACATTACTCTTCTAGCTTACTATTCTGCAGCCAATTATTTTTATTTAGAGTCTTAAAATTTACAAAGAATTTTCCTCACAGAAACGTAAGTATTTTTATCCCCATTTTATAGATGAGGAAATCAAGGCTGAGCATAGTAAGTTACTCGTCTATGATCACAACCAACTCAGAGAAAAACCCTTGAATCCAAGTCTTAAATTCTAAATTCAGAAATCATTCCATTATTCCATGATGCAAATGTAAAACAATACTCGGTTAAATACAACTATTTAAATTTTAGTACAGTCAACTATAGATTGTCCTGACAATAATTACCTAGTACTAGTACCTAGTACATCATTTATTTTTTCTTTTTTAAAAAATCTGATTTATCAATGTCTCTTATTTTTACATCATTATATTTCTGAGGGAAAAAAATCACCAATTCTTAAAAGTCCCTGAATTGAACCATCTCTAGTGCAAAAGAAAAACAATTATACATGGCTAAAATGTGCGACCACATTTTATGATGTGTACTACTTTCTGTCCTAGAAGCTTCTATACTATGAGAAGTATGATTCATTATCTGTTTCCCATAATATTCATCTTAATGACATTATTTTTCATCCTACTTAATTCCCATATATTAAAACACCTTACCCTATTCCCTTTGAGCACAATGTGTAGAGAATAAATGGTATTAGAAAACTTTAGGGCAATCTTTCTTCCTACTTAAATGTTTGTTATTTCATGGTTTCTTTCTTAAATCATGTCGGCTAGGTGGTGCACAGGTATAGCAACAGACCTAAAGCAGGGGCAGGTCATTTATATTTTCTGTGTCAGTTTCCTTACCTGTAAAATGAGGATAATAATAGCATTTATCCTCCAGGTTGTTTTGAGTTTATAATAAAATGAGATAATAATTGTAAAGTATTTTGCAAACTCAAAAGTGCTATATAAAACACCAGCTATTTAAATTAATTCTCTCGTTGTCGTCTCCATTTAAGGTTGACTCTTAAAATAAAAAAACAAACAAAAAAAATTTTTTTTAAATGTCATTTGTTCTCAGTCACTTAAAACCACCTTCTTCACCATAAAATCTTCCTTTGTTATGGAAAACAATTTAAACAAAACTACCTGATAGACACATTAGTTCATAATACATAACACTATTCTCTTTCTGTTGCTGCTAAATTCTCTGCAATGAGGGAGGGGTGTGTGTGTGTGTATGTGTGTGCATATATATGTGAAGTCAAGTTTTTCAGGTGAATCTGGATCTAGAGATGAAAGGGACCTCAAAGATCTTCTTGCTCATTTCATAGGTAAGGAAACAGGTTTATCAAAGTTAAATGACTTGTCCACAGTCATTACTGGTAGGAAGTAGCAGCTGGGATTCCCACTTGGATCCTGAGATTCCAATCTCACCATTCCAGGTTGCCTTAAACAGGTTTGTCATCTTGTTCATCTGACTTCTTGATCTGATTTTTAATTAAACAAAGTATTCCTTAAAAATAGTCAAAAGAGTCTCTTAAAGGATTATTTTGTGCAGGTTATTTTCCTTGACTTTTGATTTTATTTGCTTGAATTACCTTCCAAATAATTACAAATATATATGTTCTAATTTTCAAGTGTTCCTCATCTGCTATTAATTAGGAAAAGTCAAGTGCAAAATTGAATCTATACATAGACCAGCAAATTAAAATGGCTTCAAGACCTCTCCTGTATTTATGAACTCCAGATTTTGAGATATTAAGGCTTAGAAATGCACACCAAAGAAAATGAACTGATATGAATTACAGATGGTAGGTGTAATACTGTTTTTCTTTACTTTAGCAACTCCCTCATAATACAGTCTTGTCAGCAAATACCAGAATTGAAATATCAGAGGGGCACATTCTAAGTTGAAACAAGCTGCTAAAAGCAAAACACTTAAATTCATGTCCTTCTATTGGCCTTTTTCCTTTTAAAAAGCAAAGGAAGAAACAAGGAGAATGGCCTAGTCTGGATTTTATTCGAAGAAAGAAGAGCTCAGAAATGTACAAATGAAAGAAACTTTTTGAAAAGTTGTTAAATTAGCCAAGTATTTTGCTAAGCATTTTACATACATTACACTCATTTGATCCTTACAACTACTTTGGGAAGCAGGTGCTATATCATTCCCACTTTATAGCCAAGGAAACTAAGGCTGGCAAAGGTTAAGCCATTTGCCTATAATAGTCTTCCTGACTAAAGGCCAAGCACGCTATCTTGGAATTTATAATGAAGATAGATTTATTTTTGATTAGGATTTTGAAAGGAGATCTATGAAAGATAGAATGAAAGGCATGTGTCCAAAGACAGATACAATATGTTGGCATGGATTGGGGAGAACAGTATTAGGAAAAGCTAAACCCAAGAATGAACTGAGGTTTATAAAATGTGCCAACAAGAACAACAATAAAAAGGTGGGGTGGGGGTCAAAAAAAAAAAGTTATATTTGGAGCAACAAGAGCAAGGAAGGGATGAGTTTTCCTGCATGAGAATAGATAGTATAATGGTAACAGAGAAGAGAACTTAATTTCTATTTCATTTTCCTTGATGGGGGAAAAAAAATTCACACTGAATTAAAAAATAGTAGGGGAAATATGATTTTTAAAGGGATGGAAGCCCAAAGCAAGTGGAAAAAATATAAGAAAGTACTTTTTTTTTTTTTTGGTTCAGAGCCATGGAAATCCATAAATTTAGTAAGACTGTTTTCCTTTATTATCCTGTGTATTTTGTGCAATTAAAAGCATTATTCTAAGAAGAAATCTATCCATGAGCCAGCCATGAAATCCATAACAAACAGAAGACGAAGAAAGAAGATCCCTTATCTTAGAAAGCAGACTAGAACACCAGAGATCAAGTCATTGCAGCCAGAGGGAGTGAGAGGCAGAGCCTGAAACCAGATTTCCCTGACACAGGTCTTCATGCAGTGTTTCCTCTCTAAAGAAATAACTAAGTGCAAGGGATAATGTTGTAAAAAAATTACCCTGGCATGGATTCTGTCAATATAAATTTATTATAAAATAAAATAAAATATATATTAAAAAAAAAAAAAGAAATAACTAAAGTTCTCTAAGTGAGTTTAAGTTTCATGAATAAGAGATATTCTATTGTTTGCTTTCCCAATGAGAGGTAGAGAGAGAGAATTTGGTGGGGGGTTTTTGTGAGGTAATCAGGATTAAGTGACTTGTCCAGGGTCATATAGCTAGTCAGTGTCAAGTGTCTGAGACTGGATTTGAACTCAGGTCCTCCTGACTCAAGGGCCAATGTGCCCATCCACTGTGCTACTTAGCTGCCCCACATAAGAATTTAGAATTTAAAAAAGTGTTTTTTGTTTTTGCTGAGACAATTGGGGTTAAGTGACTTGCCCAGAGTCACATAGTTAGTAAGTGTCTGAGGCCAGATTTGAATTCAGGTCCTCCTGATTTCAGGGCCAGTACTCTCTCCACTACACCATGCTGCCCTCAAAATAAATGTTAAAAAAAAAAAATTAAAAGTGAGTTTAAGTTTCCAGACCTAACTGAATCTCCTGGTACCACAAGAACTTATAAGAAAGAAAGAATAAACAAGCATTTATTAAGAAAGAAGGAAAGGTGTTTATTAGGTTCCCATTTATTAGGTACCTACCAGGTACTGTTCTAAACCTTTTATCAATAATATTTGCTTTAGCAGAGGTGATTCTAGAAACACTACCAGTTATGTTTAAGGAATTATGAAGACTAGAAGAAGTGTTATCAGACTAGAAATGGCCCAGTCCTAGTTTTAAGAATGGGGAAAAGGAAGATCTTGGAATCTAAGGGAAAAATCATAGATTATTAAAGAAATGATTTGAAAATTTATATAAGAGAATGCAGGGATGGACAGAAAAAGAAAGAAAGTCTCTGAATTTTTAGATTGGGAACATGCTTTGGCGGGGGAGGAGGTGTAAGGGGCTGGAATGTCATGGTGATTTCAATAAGATTTTTGATTGAACTTGATTTCAACAAGGCATCTGATAGTCAAATGATACTACTCTAGCCACTTTCATAATAGCAAAATTTTCTTAAGCACATAAAGAATATAGGTAACACTTTTTTACATTTTAATTCAATTAGACATAAATTGATTCACTTTTAAAGCATGAGCTGAAGTTAGTTCATTTTTGCATTTTAAAAAATGTTGAGAATCTGTGTTATTGAAAGAATTGAGAATATAGAAGACTTTGGAATTATCACACATAATTTGTAAAAAGAAAATATTGTAGAGTTCCCTCTACTTTTGACATGAATTAAAATTCATGGAAATAAAAATTATTAACTATTCTTACCATTGTTCTTTTAGATGTAATACAGGGTTCATTTACCTGAAAAGAAAAAAGCAAAAATAAATTTCCAAAATAATGTGAAGACATTCTCTAAAATATTTATTCAGGGTTTAAATTCCAATTATCTAGTTCAGTAGAGTCAAATTCAAATAGAAATGGATGTCCATGGCTGCACATTGACTTAGAAAATTACAAATTAACATTACCTATGATATATTACATTTTTTATTTATTTTTTTAATTATTTCCCAATTACACTTTAATTTGTCTATGGGCTAGGAGGGATAAGGGGTAGCTGTTTTGGATTTGATATTCTGATCTAGTTTATGAATGCTGTTAACTATAAATTTTAAAAAGACATCTATTAGGTATTTATTACATGCTAAGTCCTGGGGCACTGATATAAAAGCAAAGATAGTCCCTGTCAAGAAACTCAAAAGGGGAAGGGAAGCCAGGCTCTTTGGCTTGGAAAGATATAGTGAGAAGGGCCATGGAGAAGTAGACTGATACACTCCATTCAGGAAAAAGAATATACCGGATGTGATCATGGTTTCATTCATAACTGGAAAAGGAGTAGTGGTCAGCAGCAGTGAAATTGTGGCAGAGATAGTTTGAGGCAAGGAAATGAAGTCAAGTACAATGGGTGATTTTTTTTCTAAAATGCTGGTTAGGGAGATGCAGTCAGGGGATAAGCAAGGACCCAGGGCAAAAGTTTTTATTAGACTGTAAACAGGGCCTATGTCCTGAGAGAAAATTTGGAACCCCATTTTTGAAAAATTAATGTTCAAAATTATCTTTACATGTAACTGGGGAAAAATAAAATACCACTTTATTATTATTATTTTTAATTTTTTTATTTTTTTTAGTAGTTCATTTGTTTATTCCCAATTACAATCCCCACCAAATATATGGTCTTATGTAATATTACTGTGAGTTTCTAACACACAGCTCAGTTTCAATACCACTTTAAAAACAATTAAAAATAGATTTTTAACTGTTTCCATAACTCCTAAGATATTGCTCTTTACCTAGTAAAGTGTGCTTATTTTTAAAACATTTGCTGGAATTCTGAATAAATGAATTAGGTTACTTATTTTACTGTTAGGCATTTACTTCATCCCTGCTGAGAAGAAAGTGGGTAGTATGAGGAGGAGGAAAAGGGAGGTGCCACTATAATGTCTGTCCTCTGAATCATTGTATCTGTCTGACGTTTAAAGAGAAAATGAACAGTCAAATGATACTTAACTGAGACTGCTAACCAAACTGACTATATGTCCTCTGAGATTCTTTTAGGCTATACATCTATGATTCTATGGTTTTCTCTTTGATTTATAAAAATCAAATAAATTCTTAGGAGAACAATGATATCCAATTTCTATCCTAAGATTTGAAAATGGGACAGCTAGATGGTACAGTGGACAGGGCACCACCCCTGAAGTCAGGAGGACCTGAGTTCAAATCTGGTCTCAGACATTTATTATTCCCTAGCTATGTGACCTTGGGCAAATAACTTAATCCCAACTGCCTCAGGAAAAAAAAATTGAAAACACAACTTTCTGGCTACTTTAGGAAATAATTTATTTTGAAGAATTCAGCTGAATTGAAAGTTGGAGATACTGACAGGAAGAGCTGAACTGAAGTTTGTTTGTTTAAATAAAGACTTAACTATAGACGTCATATTATTATTGGCTTATATTATCACAAATAATTAGTATGTCTAAATTGTACAAAAAGTCAACAGAGGGAGGAAAAAAAGCTTCAGATCATTCCTTACATACTCAAACAAAATGTCATAACTTGGCTAATTCTAAGGGTCCTTAGGACAGTGAAACCTGCTCTTTACCAGTGTCTTGACACATGGATTACAATTCAGCTTCTACTATCAACCACTAGTGTAACCTTGGGCAAGACCCTTCTCTTTGTGTTTCTATTTCCTTCCTTACAAAATGAAGAGTTTAGATTAGATTTTATCCTCCAACTTGGCGAGTTAATATAAAGAATAAAGTGAACAATGCCTTTTTGGGAGAAAGCACAAAGTGGGTTCAAGCCTTAGTAGGAGCTAGAATACTAAGCCCTGAAATTAGTACCAATAACTTAAGCAGAACACCTGGAAAAGAAAATGTACTCAGATTCCTCATGTTATACAAAGTGATTATTTTCAAATTATTCAAATTTTTTTAGATGAAGTTGCCCATCAAATTAAGATGACTATACCAGTGTGGGTTAATAATAATAACATAATAGGTGTCAATTTTCAGGTGTAGTGTTAGCTCTCGCCATACTATATTTTTTGCAATTTTATCAAATTGTGTTACACATCTTGGTATTTGCAATTCTGATTGAAATGAAGATAAATACTGACTCACTGGTACAGGAAATTCCAATAAACATACTTCCTTAGAGGAAGAAAGAAAAACGGCAAGTTTTTTCAGTTTAAAATAGTTTATAAAAGTGTCCCTTAATTTTTTTACTGCGGTTCATTTAAAGTAATTTCAACAAAGTGTTTTTGCTATATGTTATTTGTTTTCAAAATTTAAAAAAAAAAAAGGGCTCCCAGAGGGCCCTATTAGATATTTTCATAATGTCTTGATAAATGAAAGCAGTGAGTAGTTAAAAAAAATGCTCCATCACATTTCTAAGAAATTTTAGATGCAGCAGCCACAGTATTATTTCAATAACTACACTGTTTCATGGAATCTCAATTATCCAATAACTTAGCAAACTAGAAGTGACAAATAGTATATCTACATAATTTAACTCAATGAAAAATTTTCTTAATGAGTCAGTTATCAGTATTCCCTTAAGAATGTATTTGATTTTAATAATTCAAAAATAAAATCATAGGTTTAAACCTGGAAGGATCTTCAAAAATTATATAATTTATATAGTTAACAACCCCATACTCACCTGAAATAAAGATAAGCATGATACAGAGGATAAACAATACACTAAGAACTGCTGCTCACTTTCACAGTGGTACAATGTTCAAATACAAGAATGGACTAAAAGAGTGCCGTGCCATATAAGTAACAAAGAGAAAGAATTTCTATACTCTGGAACACATTTTTTTTTGCGGATTAACAGATTTATTCCTTTTGCCCTGTGGGACAATATGGAACTAAGAAGTGGATGCCTTGGTATAGGAATATTTAGTGATAACTGTCAACACAAAAGGCAATAAATAACAGATTAAGACTTTCAGGTTCATCTGACAACAGTTTTATTACTTACCCTTTGCTGCTCCATATACTCTCTGTGCCTTCTTGCTGCTTCATGTCTCCATAACTTTAGGCAAACTATAGCACTAATGAGATAAACAATCATTGTGACGAACAAAAATATCATTGCCGCTATTTGTCCTCCTTCTACTCGGCAAAATGATGCATTTATTGGTGTATTAAATAAAGGGTAATAGCAGAGTCCACCCCGGTTGGTATCATTTACATAGATTATGGCTGCAGACATGTACAAAATGAAGAGGGCAATATTAATTCCAAACTCAGTTAAAGGCCACCAACTAGAGTCCAAAAGAATGGTCCGATAGTACATGGACATACCAAGAACTAGAACAATAATGGTTGTAATCCAAGCTAGCCCAGCAACAACAAGGATGAAAGGGGTTTTGGGGCCATTGTAGTAGTAGCCTCCATACATGCTGCCCAGGCCACCTGTGCCCATACCATATGGCGGTGAATATCCAAACAGGTTATACCATTCATTGTCCTTATGTATATAGGCTGTGACACAAGCAAAGACACCTGCCCCTAAGAGCAGTTCCACAACACCAAGGATTCTCAGTAGTCCTGCCCATGACTTCATGTAGGAGTATCTCTGGTTGTACTCTTCCACCTTTTCACTGTAAGTTAGGGCTGTTTGTGTGTGCCGTCCTAGGGATCCATAGGAATCCTGAGGGAGAAATGCTTCTGTTTCTTTCCGCGAACTGTAAGTTCCACCAGACTCTCTGTATGGATCTTTATGGTCACTGGGGTAATTTGATCTTCCTGGTGAGGCTGGCGGGGAACATTCAACACCATCAGAAATATATCTAATGTCAGACACAGGCCTGTCCCATTCTGGGTCACTCCTTTTCCCTTTGAAAAAATTCTTCCAAGAATCTGGAACAAACCTCCTTACAGGTTTGATATTTGGAGCTAGAACTGGTTCTTCTGTGTCACTTGAATTAAAGTCTGGGCCAAATGGTGGCTGTAAAGGGAGAGGTGGAGGTGGCAAAGGATCTGCACTCACAGCTAATTCACTGTCTCTAAGACTCTGAAGTGTCCTCATTGTATCATCTTGATAGGAGTCTACTGGAACATCATCATAAATCCTGCCTGGGTTCCTAGATCTTCTCTCAGACACCATGCCATTTGACGACATCTGTGATTCTTACACCTATTTCAGAAAATTAAAGTCACATATTATGCATAGTCATATTCTCCTTCAGTTTATCTCTTCCAAAGATCTTTTTCTGTTTGATATTGTGAGGATCAAAAATTGAAATGTCTCATTATCAGAATTTAAGGCTTGGCAATTTTATGAAACAGAGATAGCTTGAGATGCAAATTTATTCCCCAAATTTTAAAATCAGTCCTAAATTTCAAAATATAATTTCAAATATTTGCATTTGTGATCTCTATAAAACAATTTCAAAAATTTAGGCATTACTGTAAAACAAAATAAAACCAAAAAAACCAAACCTATCTCAGATGACCCTTAAATACTATTTTAAAAAGAATCTACAGAAAAACTTATGTTCTCAGATGTTGAAGTAAAATATAGAAGTTATGATTATATCTGTAATTTGATAAGTCAGGAAACAATACTCTTTTCAGTTATCTCACATTTCCTTCATACCAAATTGGGAGACTATTCATAGTGCAAGAAATCAATTTGTCTTAAACAGGAAAGCTAATTAGGGGATCTCCCTAGCTTGATAAAATCACAAGTTTATTAAAAAAAGGTAACTCAGCATAACTGTTCAGCATAAAATAACAAAGATAAATAATTGACACTTCAGATTTTCAAAAGTGACAAATCAACTCAGACTAAAAAAAAAAAGGTAACAAAAACCACAAAAAAGCACATCAATCAAAAATTACACAATTTAAAAAACATAAACTTTGCTCCCTATTCTGAAGGTTACAATAATAGGGCTGTGTTTAACCAGGAAAAGGGAGTACCACCTACAAAATACATTACTTTCATAACAGCTTTTGTATGATCTTCCAAGAGTTGCCTTTTAACCCTCTATGTAAGCCTAGAGAAAAAATATTTCAGGAATCAACTGATAGAACTCATAAAATCAGCATTTAAGTTCTCTTATAGTAAATTTCTTAATTGAAATTAATCACCTGGATTCATTCAGGAGAAAATAGTTTGCCAAATATCAGTTTTTTCCCCTCTCAAATATTAGCAAATTATTTTTGAATGCATAAAACACTAATTGCTTCACTAAATACCGTGCAATTCACAAAGTTTAAATGAAGGCTCGTAGAGCTTAAAAAATTTAGACTCTTAAAGGGGTCCAAATGGGTCAATGATTCATTATTTGCTTTTAGGCTGTCCCTAAACCAACCCACTTTCACCTGTGCATCTATCTGGTCTTCCCCAGCAATTCTTGCTGAGAAGTCCTATTAGAATTAATATAAAAAGTAGTGGAGCTAGAAGAATTGAGATATTATCTGGTTCAGCCCCCTCATCTTAGGGAGAGGGGGAAAAATCGACCCAAAATGAGAAGGCACACGTTTTAAATCACTGGGATTTGGAGTACAGTGGAACAATATGAATTAAACGATTTATCTGGATATTTTCATTGTAATTGCAAGTGGAGACTCGAATTAATTTCTTAAATATGCATGTATCCTATAAACTTCCTAAGGGCTCTAAATAAATGATACAATGATTCCATTGGAGTTTGGTTCAGGAATTATTCTAGTGTTCCAGTTGAACAGTTTTTAAATTTTGATTCAAGCTTGCAGTTCAATTCAGTGTTTTTAAAAACAGGTTCACCATCCAAAAGCAACAGGCTTGGTATTGTTTTTTGTTTTGGTTCTGCATGCGTTCACAGTCTCTAAAAGTGAAATCTGTTTAAGTGTAATAATGATGGGTTAGTGTATTATCTCTTGCTATTCTCCCATGAAATACCACCTCCTTCCTCCAAAATAGCAAAGAAAGATCCACAGATTTCAGTTTAAAACAGTCAGGTCCATGCGAAACGCCTCAGATTTTTCAGTATTTCAATGTTCAAGGACAACATACTTTGTAGTTTCTGGTCTCAAAAAAAATCACCGTTGTAAGGCCAGAAAGGACCTTCCTCAGAAGTATCTAATCCAGTGATTGGAGGACATCCAGGGGTCTGTTAGGTCAAAACTATTTTCGTAATAATATAAATTGTTTTAATTCTTAAATATCGATAGGATAATCCACAAAGACAAAAGCACTCGGAGACTTGTGGAGTAGTTCCGAAGCCAAAAACGTCCCAACCACCTCTTTTTTATGGATGAGGGACTCGAATCCCATAGACTTGCCTAAGGTCACACAGTTTAGCAAAGAATTCGCGCCCAAGAGTCCTAAGCCTTCCACTGGGGGCTCTTTCCAATACATCATGTGGACGCAATGACAAAAGTGACCCTGAAAGTTTAGAAATGGTCAGCATTCTTAGGCAGGTGTGTCCTAAAGGGAATCTCATTTCTGAGCCCCTGCAATCCGCCCTGAACCCCTCGGGCCTTCGTCCGAGGTCGGGGGATGGTGGCTCTGGGGAGTTCACCGGGCTTTTAAGCAAACCTGGGGGTTTTCGTTTACTTGAAAGTAACTTTTAACTGTGTCGGGGCCGGGTTTCCCAACCCAAGAGACAGCGCAGCTCCGGTGGTCCCTAGCTCGTGAGTGGGGAGTCCCAAGGAACAGCGTGGGGGCCTGCCCGAATCCTGCCGCTGGTTGCCCAGGACGGGAGCGCTCCGGGTCCTGCCTAGTCCTTTTCAGGATGGGTGCGCCCGGTGCCCGCCCTCGCCCCCGCAACAAGTCTGCTCCCTTTCTAGGAGACTGGCTGAGTGCCTCGGGAAGTCGCCAACAATCCCTTCTCTCCCAGCCCGCCTTCACCCAGGGACCCCCGCTTCGCTCCGAACAGGCTTCCTCACTTACCGGCAGGCAGCTCCGCGGCTCCCGGAGCAGCTGGCTGCAACGCAGCGGGGGGTGGGGTGGGGGAGTGGAGAACGCCAGTCCCGGTCCTGGGGCCAGGCCCGCCCAGCGCGCCCACCTGGCCCCCCAGCCCAGCACGCGCACCTGGCCGCCCCGCCCACGCGTCCCTCTCGCTCGGCCTCTTCAGGGTCACGTGGGCGACCAGTTTCGCCTTCCCCCTACTAAGAAACTCACCTGTGCCTCGGAGGGGGAAAAACCAGAAACTCGGAGCTGGGCTCCGGGGGCGGAGCCAGGAAACTGGCGTCCCTGGCCGCTGGGCCGGAAGTGCCTGGAGCAGGTTGGGGTCTTGCTCCACTCCTAGTTAATCGAGCCTCGGGCCCCCTACCTCCTCCTTGCCTTGGCGTTCGGGAAATAGGGGGCAGCTGGGAAGTCCCAAACGCAGACGCAGGGGAAAGGTGTCCCGTAGGTGGTCCAGGGAACATCAAAAAGGCAGAACATCCCCCGTTCTACCCCTCCCCCGCGGAAACTACCCAAGGCAGGCCACAAAGCCCAGGATTAGGAGTGGCCGCCCGAGCCACAAGGCTGGGCTCCTTTCCCTCACGTTTTTCCGTCTCTTTTTAAGAATGGGAAAATTTCACATTGTCCACAAAGAAATACATGAATAGTCAGTGCCAGGGAAATGGTAAATTTTGATGAAATAAAAGGCATTTAATGTTTTTGTTTAAAATACTCGATACATTTAAGTAGATATTTGCATAATTTATCGAAAAATAATCGTACAACATAGTCTTTCACGTTTTAAACATTTATAAAAATAGGTAAAAGAAAAAGAAAATCGTACAAGGCTCTACGTTTATTTACATCTTGAATAGTTTACAGGTGAACTACTTTAGTTTTACAATTTATATGTACAACATTCCCAAATTATGAATTCACATTTTTTTATATTTAGCATAACCATCACATGAAATTGCTCACAAATGTTGACCTCTCCACTGTACATCACCTATAGAACTAAATAAATACTAGTGGAAAATTTAAAAAATAACTTAAAAGGTCTTACTATTTACTGTTTTGTTTCAAAAACTTCATTAACTTTTCCATAAAAATACTTAATGTCTTTTGATTGTTTATCAATACTCTAACTAAAAAAAGTTCAGATTTAAGCTAAACATTTAATTGAATTTATATTTTTTCCTTTTAAAGGTACAGTTGGTCCCATAAATGGACAGGTATAGCAAATATAAGTGTACATACTATATACACTATGAAAGTACAGACTATACACCATACAAGTGGACTTTTGACAATTTCAACAGTACTGAAAGCATATTACCTTTATTCAAGTAACTTCATTTATCAGTGAATAAAACTAAAATGAATATGTCAAAGAGCATTTGACCATCAGGTAGATTATTTGGCTACATCTCATCACTGTCATATTCCTCTATTGTGATCTCTTCTTCCTCCATAAATCCTTGAGCTGTAGCAGGCTGTGGCTGGCTGGCAGGCAGATCTGTTCCACTAGTTTGACTTGAAGGAAGAAATAATGATGCTTCTATATCAGTCTCTGAAGTTTTGATTTTGTCCATGTGCATGAGTGTCTTTGTAGGTGGTACTCCATCAAAATTTGCCTCATCATCACTGGCAGATTCTATCATTCCAGAATCCTTATCAGTAAGAGCTTCCATTTTCAATCTGTTAAAATTGCATTACATCTATTAATAACAGACTAGTTTAGTTCTTTGAAGTAAGTTATAATTATGATAATTGGCAAGACTACTACCTTCCTTCTACCCTAAAATGTGTTTTATTTAGGCAGTAGTTTCCTTTGATCTACCTCAATGAAACATTTCTCTCAACATAAAATGTGAATGGTGAAATGATAAAATGCATAGTCATAAGCCTAATTTTTTAACAGATTAAATGACAAAAGTAATACATGAAAGGAGCACTGCTAGTAAAATACAAAATGGATGTGATTGTGTTACTTCTGGGCTTATATCCCAAAGAGATACTAAAGAAGGGAAAGGGATCTGTATGTGCCAAAATGTTTGTGGCAGCTCTGTTTGTAGTGGCTAGAAACTGGAAATTGAATGGATGCCCATCAATTGGAGAATGGCTGGGTAAACTGTGGTATATGAATGTTATGGAATATTATTGTTCTGTAAGAAATAACCAGCAGGATGAATACAGAGAGGCTTGGAGAGACTTACATGAACTGATGCTAAGTGAAATAAGCAGAACCAGGAGATCATTATACACTTCAACAACGATATTGTATGAGGATGTATTCTGATGGAAGTGGATTTCTTTGACAAAGAGACCTAACTCAGTTTCAATGGATAAATGATGGACAGAAATAGCTACATCCAAAGAAAGAACACTGGAAAATGAATGTGAACTGCATTTTTGTTTTTCTTCCCGGGTTATTTATACCTTCTGAATCCAATTCTCCCTGTGCAACAAGAGAACTGTTCGGTTCTGCATACATATATTGTATCTAGGATATACTGCAACATATCTAACATATATAGGACTGCTTGCCATCTAGGGGAGGGGGTGGAGGGAAGGAGGGGAAAAATCGGAACAGAAGCGAATGCAAGGGATAATGTTGTAAAAAAAATTACCCTGGCATGGATTCTGTCAATATAAAGTTATTATAAAATAAAATATATATTTAAAAAACCCCAAAAAGGATGTGATTATACCCACCAAGTGCTAATTAATCACTGAATGCTTCAGGAAATTGATTTTCAGCTGTATATTAGTTGAAGGGGAGAAATTTGACTCTCTTCCCCAGGAAGCTTAAGATCAAAAGAAATGTTAATGATTTCAAAGTATTTATTTTAGATATAGTTATCTATAATCTTAAAATCCTAATTACTTAAATCAAGGGAAAAGAAATTTGTATAATATTGACAGTAACTTCTTATGGTGGCATATGACTAATTGCACATGTTAAACATTATTGACTTGGAAAATAACACGTAAAATATATTTGTTGGATTAGATGGATTTGCTAATATATATACTATATATATATAAAAATATATGTATGTATATATATACTGTAATATATATATATGTATATATATACTGTAATATATATAATAATATATACTATAGTAAAACAGAAATAAGGCAGCAAATAAATAAGACAGGAAACAACTCTTATTACCTTCCAAAAAACCTCCTCAAGGGAAATCTTCCAACATCCTGGATAAAAGCGATCTGAGCTAGAAAGGGAGAAGAAAAAAGACAACAAATTTCCAACTAGATCAAATATAATGGGTACAAAATTCCTAATACAATTTTCTAACACACACATACACACATACTCTTTTTGACAATTTTTTTGTAATTGATAACCCACTTTGCCTGAGATAGAGGAAGAAATTCCTGCTCCCAATCTGGGCAGCACATTTTTCTTGGTCCTTTTGAGCACCAATCTCTCCTTTATTCCACATAAGTTAGGCAGAAGGCCTTCTGCTTCAGAGCATCACTGTTTAGTTTTCAAATTGCTCCTTTGGGAATTATATATATATTTTTCCTTAAACAATATAAGTAATGACAAGTCACTAGATAATACTTTCAGAAAAACCACTCTGTCCTCCTAGCCATGAATGTTTTGATTCTGCTCCAGCCCCAAAGGTATAGATTCATAAAAGAGAGGATACAGGAATGTCAAACAAAGAATTTATTACATATGCCTGACATTCTACTAAGTGCTATAGTTTGAAAACAACTTTAAGTAATTTTTTCTTTCTTTTTTTTTGCTGAGGCCAATTGGGGTTGCCCTAGGTCACAGGGCTAAGAAGTGTTAAAGACTATGAGGCCAGATTTGAACTCGGGTCCTCCTAACTTCAGGGCTGGTGCTCTATCCACTGCACCACCTAGATGCCCCAACTTTTAAGTCATTTTAAGATCAGAGGACCACTAGGAAACCAGTTTTGATTCTAAGGCTAAGGTCCCCTATTCTATATAATTCTAAGGGGATCCCCTATATTATAGGCATAGTTGCAGATCTAGCTCCTGTATACCCCAAATCCCAGATTATACCTAGCATTAAACTAGGCACCCTGAAATGAAACTGAACATATTATGATCTCTGAAGTAGAGCTAGACTTCTTTTAAAACTAGACTATCATTTAAGAAGAGAGGTATTGATATAAACTAATTATATGTAAAGAAGGGGTTAAGAATTCACTAATAATCTGAATGAAATTCTCTCCCTGTTCTTCATGGTTCATTTAACATTAAGCAGGGGCAGCTAGATGGACAGTGGTTAGAGCACTGGCCCTGGATTTAGGAAAACAGAGTTCGAATCCTATTTCAGACTTAATACTCACTAGCTGTGTGACCTTGGGCAAGTTACTTAACCCCAATTGCCTTGCCTCCCCTGGGGAAAAAAAAAATGAAAAAAATCCAAAACATTTAACATTAAGCATATGGCTATTTTTACTATAGTACTGAGAAATGAATCAATACAATAAGATAATGCTATTACAAAAACCTTTTCTTAGGAAAGAAAAATTCCTATCATGATCTTGATTTCATCTTTAAAAGGTTTTACTAAATATGAATGTTATGGAATATTATTGTTCTGTAAGGAATGACCAGCAGGATGAATACAGAGAGGACTGGTGAGACTTACATGAACTGATGCTGAGTGAAATGAGCAGAACCAGGAGATCATTATATACCTCAACAATGATACTGTTTGAGGATGTATTCTGATGGAAGTGGATCTCTTCGATAAAGAGAGCCTTAATTGATCAAAGATGAACAGAAGCAGCTACACCCAGAGAAAGAACACTGGGAAATGAATATAAACTGCTTGCATTTTTGTTTTTCTTCCCGGGTTATTTATACCTTCTGAATTCAGTTCTCCCTGTGCAACAAGAAAAATGTTTGGTTCTGCACACATATATTGTATCTAGGATATACTGTAACCCATTCAACATGTAAAGGACTGCTTGCCATCTAGGGGAAGAGGTGGAGGCAGGGAGGGAAAAATCGGAACAGAAGTGAATGCAAGGGATAATGCTGTAAAAAATTACCCTTGCATGTGTTCTATCAATAAAAAGATATTTAAAAAATAAAGAAATAAAAAAAATTAAAAAGTTTTACTAATAAGATGCCCCCCCCTCCTTTTTATACCATGGCCAATTTAGGCTACCACCTTATAGTAGAACAGTACGTCCCAACCCTGTAACAAATCAGAACAGATAGGTATGCAAAAAATAACCAACACATCTAATGTATGTACACAAAATTATTTTCTTTTAGTCATGTCTTCTCTATGGGCAGGAAAGAGGTGTATTTTATTAGTATAGATTCATTACCATTACCTTGATTTCTCATTGGATTAGTTAGCATAGCCAGATATGGCAACAGCTGTGTTTGAAGGCACAAAGGGGGTAAGCAGAAACTGGAAAAAAGTGATTTTGCTGCCAGGCAATTTTCTCGATACTATTTAGCAAAAGGAAAATAAAAGGAAGAAAAAAAAATAAATACTATTAAATTCTGCCAAGGAAATTGTAGAATTTAAAATAAAATTCAAACAATTTTTTAGATGATCAAATTAACCTCAACCCTATTAACTGCTTCAGTACTGCCTTAATGAACCTTATCTATGTCATATGTTCTTCTCTATAATAGGAATGGCTTTTCCATATATCAAGACAAGGTCTGAGGTTTAAAAAATATCTCATTATAAAAATTAGGAAATTTTATTTATAAATACATGCCTTAAATTACCTCTGATCTCAAATCTAAGTATGCTTGCTATACTTAAATTTTTTTGATAGTTCAAATACATGAAAACTTTCAGGGTTTTATATTTTCATAAAATGCCACTTACACATCTTATTTAACATAATAAATATCCTTTTAAGCTTGGCCATCAAAGAATTTTCTTGAATCATAAGAAATATTAATTCTGAATTGTGGTACATGGATGCTTTGACAAACCTAGTCTAATAATTCCTTAAGTGGATCACAAAGAGAAATCAGATGGAAATTTCTGAGAGGATCCTTCACTTATAATTTTAACCAAAAAATTACTGACCTTACATTTTTATTCTGTTAACTAAACTTTATCTCTGTGAACTCTGCCTCTTAGAAGCCCTAATATCATTCAATGCATGGTTCAGATGTCATGTCCTAAAACAAGGGTTTTTTCCTGATATTTCCAGTTATTAGTAATCTCTTTCTCTTTGATGTTACTTTGATAAGTGTGCATTTACAAATGGAATATATATTGAATCCCACCCATAAAAGCTCCTTGAGGAATTTAACACATCTTTTTGATTCACTGCAGTCCTCTCTTCCTATTAGTCTTCCTTTTGAATAGTGTTGTTTCATTCATTGTATTATCTCTAAGTCTAACACAGTGCCTGCCAAAGACTAAGTATTCAATAAATAAATGCTCATTGATTCCATCCATGATAAATTTATCAATGTCTCTCCTAGGGTATTGACAAGTCAAGGGAACAGTCCTGTCACTCCTTCAATGTGTCAGGAGTAGGCCTGAATTTGGAATCTTTTATGACAAAGTACCAGTCAGAATCCTGGGTTTTCTAAAACTATAAATGAAAGAGCAGGTGTAAATATGTATTAGTAAATCAGAGTGGATACAACACAAAACCAAGACTTACCTAGGGCCTAAAAGGGCTATGCATTGAGTTGAAATAAGCTAGAACAGATATGTGATCTTAAACTTTTTTCCATATTGTTTTTAAAATACTTTTTAAAAGCTCATGGAGTCAATATTTAAAATGGTCATTCATGTTTTAGCTTGTTTCTAAATAAACAGAGGATCTTGACAACTTTTTATCAGTCATTGCAACATTACCTTTCTATTTATCAGAAACCATTGAGGTTTGTGCAAGGGTCGAAAACTTGCTCCTCCTCCAGGGCAATAAGCAAAACCTCTGGATTTGTTGGAATGCATCACACCTCTTGTAGCTACAGATGCACTGTACTCTCCAAGTATAGTCCTTGACTAAAAAATGAAATGACATGCAATTAAATGAGATAATGGATATGCAGTACTCACACTATAATATAAAAAATCCATTACTATTGTGTATAATGGAACTTAAATAACAGTTCTCTAAATTCTATAGTATAAGAAAGAAAAATCTTCTAGAGCCATTTCAAAGCATCCAAAGTGGTCTTCCCTAGTTTTCATTTTATAGCTACATTCCTCAAAATAGTTACTGAAATTTCTTCACATAAACAAATCTTGGTCAAGTAAAAAGAAAACAAGTATTTGATAAATACATAGCTTCCCTAATTCTAGAGTTACTGAGTATATTTTTGTCACAAATGAAATGAGAAAAAATTCTAAAACTTCAGTTTGTTGATGTTTTACTACAAATGATAAAAACAAAAACATACGGTATTTTCCTAAATATAAGGAAACAAACAAAATATCAGCCTTACATTCCAGTCTCCACGGAAGATGTCGGCAACACTCATATATTCACTGGCTCTCTCAAGATCCTCTATTTCGGTGAAGAAATCTACATAGTTTTGATGAAGGTATAAATTAAATAGCTCACCAGGCATGTGTGACTTTTCTACAACCTCCTAGTCAACAGAAATATATATGTAAGTATACTAACACAACGACAGTGGTCAAAATTTTTAAATTTCAAATCGATAATTACAAAGTTTCATTACCTCAGGTTCAACAAGTAATATGTCCCGTTCATACTCTGACAAATGAGAAGGTAATCGGGGAAATTCTAATTCCATTGGAGATGTTCCTGTAAATAATTTCTATATTTACTAAAGATGGATTATAATAGTATAGCATTTAAGTGCTTATTATTTGTCAAGTACTCTGCTAAATGGTGGAAAATAGGAAAGTAAGATAGTTCTTGATCTCAAGGAACTATATCAATAACAGATGAAAGGAGATTCTGTCCACAGCTCATAGAAATGCCAGGTTTTTGAAGGAAATGTTACAGGGGAGATAGCAAGGTTCTATAGACCTTGGAAACTAATGGCAGGGAAGACAGTCCTTAATCCAGAGGCCACTAAATTTCTCACTCCATTATGAGGCTCAAATCAGAGAATCTAGGAGTAAAAAATGGAAGTAACATCTTGTATTCCCACAATTAAAAAACAAACAGAAAACCAGAAAGCCTAAAGCAGAAGCTGAAAAATGGAGATCAGAGAAAGCTCCTCAGAAGAAAGCATGAAAGAATAAAGATGGGCACTGACATGGACCCAGACTACCATGAAAATATATAGCATTAGCACATACCAGGGGGCCAAAGACAGGCACATCGTACTCTGACTACTGACAGTAGTAATACTGTCAATCAGCTATAGCCCCTTCTTTAAGTCATCCTTGTAAGTATCATTAAAGAAAATTGGAGGCAAAGACTTTTGTACCTGCTGTATTCCCATGCTAGAAAGCAAGAGATTTGTTCAAGAGCAGATCTGGAAGCTAAGAGGAAATGATCACTCTGGTAAAGTTTGACAGTGTTTTGTCCATTGTTCAGATCCTATGCATCAGACTCTACTTATCCCAAAATATCAATAATCTATAGTATAACAGAAAGAGCATCGAATTTGTAGTCATAAGACTATTCACTAGCTGTGTGATCTTGGAACAAATCAGCTTACCTCTCTAGGCCTTGATACACTACACTACCTAGATTTATTTAACTCTAAAATTCCCCAACTTTTGTCAATTTTCCCCTCATTCCCTCTTCCCTCCCCCCGCCTCATCCCCAATCTCTTTAAAAAAAAAAAAAAGGCAAGAAAGAACTTAAAAGACTAAAAATTCCTTCGTCTCTTAAGATAATCTACAAAAAACAATAGGGATAGAAGAAGCAGCATGCAAAACTACTGATTTCAGTTAATAAAGTGGCCCAAGTACTGTGCTAGGTGCTATGGGGGGGTACAAAAAAAAAAAAAAAAAAAAAAAAAAAGACAGTCCCTGCCCTCAAGGGCAGACAAAACAAATAAACAAATATGTATAGATATATGCAGAATAAACAAATAAGAAAAGGAAGGCACTAGAATTAAGAGGGGTTGGGAATGGCTTTCTAGAATAAATGGAATTTTAGTTGGGACTTGAAGAAAGCAGTGAAGGCAGAATGTGAAGATGGGAGGTAGAGTGTGCCAGTCATGACAGCCAGAGAAAATGTCCAGGTAAGAGATGGGGTATCCTGCTCATGAAACTGCTAGGGAGTACCTACCACTGGATCAAAGATCACATGGTAGGGAAGAGGGAGGTTATGAAGTGTATGCCTAGTACAACATTCTGTATATAATCTTGGAAGTGATAGGGAGCCAAAGGCGGTTTATTGGGAGGAGGGGTGGGGGAGAATAAGGGGAGAAGTGATTCAAGAAAGTCACTTTGGCTTTCTTGAGAAAGAGATGTTGTAAAGATGAAATGGACAGGTCTCAGCAAACACTGCATACAGGATGAGAAGCATGGAGGCGTCTTGGACAATACATCAGCTGCAAGCCTGAGGATGGCCTGCCTCTGCAATAATAGGAGAAGCAAGAGGTGGGGTAGTTTTTAGGAGGAAAGATGAGTTTCATTTTGGATATATTGAGTTTTAGACATCTACAGGACATCTAGAGATTTCTGAAAGGCAACTGGAGAACCAAGACTGGAGGTCAATAAAAAGATCAGGGCAAGATAAATGATCTGAAAATCATCAGGGTAGATATGGTAATTAAATGCATGGGAGCTGATGTGATCACCAGGTGAAGCAATAAAGGAGAAGTGAAGAGGACATCTAGGACAGAACCCTAATTTATGCTTGGAGGTTAGACTTCTGTTCCTCTGTTGGATGGTAGGAAATAAGAAGAGTATGAAATGGGCAAGAGTCGTTTAGAACAGCTTTTTCCCTAAAATGAGAAAATATAGGAAGTGAGGAAAGGCAAGTCTAAACAGCGTTCTGAAGTGGTGAGTCTTTGAAAAGTTAAAAGATGGCATAAGGGAAGTGAATACTGGGTGGCATTGGATGAAAGAAGAGCCCAAAACAGTTAAAAAAGAGCACTAAAAATAAATGATGCCTAGGATTCTGCAAACCACTTGCCTCTAAAAATGTTTAGGTTGCTAAACAAAACAAAACCCATCTTACCTAAATGGATGACTATTACTAAAAAGAGCTGTAGGAGTAAAGGTCCTATGATCCTGTGGGAATCTGATAGTGTTTAATTATTCTTGCAAAAAGCAAATTATTATTTATATCTCATGTTAACATTTGTTTGAATAAACAAATGAAAGGTTAACCAGACAGTATCTGTCCTCTATCTTCTGGACAGATTAACAAATTCGGTTATATATTAAGTTTATATAAACCTAGTATCTTATTAAGGAAATATTCATGCATTTCAAATACCAAAGAATAAATACCCCATACTTACTTTTACAATATAATATCTTTCCCAAAGCTCTGAAGAGAAAGAGAGATGCATCTTTACCACCAATAGTCTGGATTTCTTGGTTTTCCAAAATAGTATCAGGTCTCTTTTTCTGCTTTGCTTTTAATAAAGCATCCGATTTTAATGAAGACATCCCTTTTTTCCTTGACCAAAAACTGGTGTCTGTTGAATTACCTGCAATGAAGTAACCAAAGAAAGGTGAGATATACAAAAATGATATTCAATTACAGTTGATAACATTTCAATTAAAAAAAAAAGAAATAAAATGAACAAAAATTAAATCATCAATGTGGCTACTCCCTCCATACAGTCAATAGAATACTTGTCTATAATATCCCCTAAATCATCCACCAGCTGGGGGAATGTTCTTCTAGATCTCTTGATGCTGCATGACACCAACTGTGCATATAAGCTGCACAATGTATATTCCTAGTTCTTGCTTCAAGAATAGTCCACTTTCAGGGAAGTTCGGTGGCGCAGTGGATAAAGCACCAGTCCTTAAGTCAGGAGGACCTGAATTCAAATCTGGTCTCAAACACTTAATACTTCCTAGCTATGTGATCCTGGGCAAGTCACTTAACCCCAATTGCCTCAGGGAAAAAAAGGGAAAAAAAGAATAGTCCACTTTCACTTACATGAACTGATGCTAAGTGAAGTGAGCAGAACCAAGGAAACATTGTACATAGTAACAATAAGAATATGTGAAGATCAACTGTGCTCTTTTTTTTCAAGGCAATTCCTTGCCTTGTGATGGAAAGTGTCATCCACACCCAGAAAGAGAATGACGATAAAAGCATAGTATTTTCGCCTTTGTTATTTGCTTTTTTCCTTTTGATGGGTGTTTTTTTTGTTCATCATGACATATATGGAAATATGTTTAGAAGAAATGCACACATTTAACCTATATCACATTGCTTGCTGTCTTGGGAAGGAGGGAGAAGAAGAAAAGTCTGCACCATAAGGTTTTTCGAAGGTGAATGTTGAAATCTTTGCATGTATTTGGAAAAATAAAATCAATTCTGGAAAAAATAAAATAAAATGCTAGAGAGAGTGTGTGTGCAGGGGAATCTACTTTCTTTTCTGGTTGTTCACTTCTCTTGACTTCTGTACATTTCTTAATAATATATTGTACTTTTCTACTGCCCTTTGAATAGTATCTAATTTTGTGAAGACTAATATTTCATGACTCTTAGTCACAGTATGACCAGAAAAATGCTGATTTTAAAAAGATTCTCTTCTCTCACCCCTCTTCCCCATATATCAGAAGAAATTTAAAGTCATTAGAGTACAGCATAACTGATTAAACACAATCCCTAAAATAATAGTTTCTGGACAAGAGGCATCCTTCCCCGACCCAGCTTTTCCTATATGGAGAATTAGACTAGATTCTCTTGAGTGATTAAGTCTCTCACTGAAGAGGCTCCACAGTGTGTGTGTGTGTGTGTGTGTGTGTGTGTGTGTAAAATCTGCACAGTTAGAAAATGTTAAAGTACCTGAGGCCAGATTTAAACTCAGGTCTTCCTGACTTCAGGGTTGGTACTCTATCCACTGCGCCACCTAGCTGCCCCTAGAAGTGACTTTAAGGTGACATTTTTCTCTACAAAATCAAATGCATATTATGATCATCAAATAATAAGCTCAGTGACATCTTATATTTTCTAACACCCTTTAGTGAATTATCTAACTTGCAAAATGTTTTGGCTATAAAAGTCATTTATTAAGTCTACTAAATTTCTTCTAATATCTTCAATAAGGATGGTTTCAACCCATGCATCAATAATTCATATATATACTTTCAGTATTAATATATATATATATATATACACACACACACTTTCAGTATTTTTTATCCCTAGATCTTTCTTTTCTTATTGTCTTCTCAAAACATTCTCCTTGTATATATGTTCTACACTTATACTATGTCAAAAGTATGGAAAAAGAATACTCTCTTTCCAATACTTTCTTTTCACACAAAAAGTCAGATTTTCGGTGGGATATCTCTCAATATAAACAACTGAAAAACAATTCTCTTACACCCCACAAAGTTCAGTGTGTAGAATTTTAGAATTTTTCCAACTTTTTTTAGGACTTTAAAAATTCTCCAAATGGTCAGAAATGAAGTTATTTTAAAGTAAGAAGGCCAACATAATGATTTTATTTTGCAGTCAAGTACCCATTTATTGCAGAGCTGAATTTAATCCAACTTTCTTTCACGACTATGTATGAAATATGCTGGTATAAAAAGGCATATTTTTTTTCATTGAAAATCACTATCATTTCTTACATTCATAAAAAGGAATTTAATATATTCATATTAAATGTATCAGTATAAAAATGTAGATTTAAATAAAATAATTATTTAATTCATAAAAACGATGTAAAATAATTACTACATTGCTCCACCAAAGTATATAGTCTGACAGCACCTAAAAGTGTAGTCCTTGAAATGGCAAGAAAGCATGGTATTAAGCTAAGCAAAGCAAATGAAATTTGGTACTACATAAAAAGCTGCTCACACAACTACCTTGTACACACATATTACTCCCTTTATCTTCCAGTAGCTACACACTAGACATTTCCATTTTTTAAAAGAAAAAACTTTTGGCTACATTTCAGTTACTTAGGGACTAAGCAGTAACATTTTAAATTACTATGAATATTTTGTGACTTTATTTTACTTCATTATTAAGAAAATACTATCTTAACTTAACATAAAACAATATTTACCTTTAAAAGAAGAAAACTGAAGACTATTTATTGCACTTCTTATATCACCAGAACATCCTTTACAAAGCAACTCTAAAGATGGTTTATCAGGGACAACAATTTTTCCTCTACCCTTAAGTGAGAAAATAAAAAGAAAAAAAAAATCATTATTTTTCTGAACTAGTATACTAGAAAAGCCTTCGTCTTATAGAATTAACTGCCAAGGTATCATTCCAATGAAAATACAACAGCGCTTTATAGTTAATTACATTTTAATAGTGCCCTAAACATAGCAGTCACCTAAAATGTTCACATTGAATTTAATAAAAATTATGTTTATCTTTATTTCAGTAATGCTACTTTAAAACTATCATATTACTACTATATAAAGTAACAAGATATTAATAATTCTTTACACTCAAGTTTACAACAATTTTATCCATTCTCAGTACCAAGAAGCTACAAAGTGTAAACTTTTATAGTCTAAAGTTTCCTCAGAATCAAGTTCAGAACAAAATGTTGCCTGACATCAGGGATTTTTAATATTTTTATGTATCATGGGCCCCTCTATTCTTAGAATAACTTTTTTAAATGCATAAAATACATAGGGTTACCAAAGAAGCTAAGTATACCAAAATAATTAACACATTTTTAAAGTCACAGGGCCCAAGTTAAAAACTCTAGTTATAAACATTCAAATTCAAATATTGTTTCTGACCAAGTATTTTAGTAAATGCCAATTCAGATAAATGGCCACTTCATTTTTGATTCCACCTCTCCATTAGCAGTTTTTCCATCTTGGAGATAGATCCTCTATCCTGAGGTTTTCTGACTAATGAGTTTTTTGGTAATTTTTTTTATTGCAGTTATTTTATTTATTTTTAATATACATTGCTTTATGAATCACACTGGGGGAGAAAAATCAGAGCAAAAGGAAAACACCTTGAGAGAGATTAAAAACAGAAAAAAGCATATATTAATTTACATTCATTCTCCTTAGTTCTTTTGGATGTAGGTGGCATTTTCTGTCCAAAGTCTATTGGGATTGTTTTGGATCACTGAATTACTGAGAAGAACCAAGTCTTTCATAGTTGATGATTAAACATTCTTGCTGTCATCGTGTACAATGTATTCCTAGTTCTGCTTGTTTTGTTTAGGATCAGTTCATGTAAATCTTCCCAGATCTTTCTATAATCAGCTTGTTCATCATTTTTAAAAGAACAGTAATATTCCATTACCTGCATGTACCACAACTTGTTTTGACATTCCCAAATTGATGGTATCCATTCCTTTTCCAATTCTGTTACCCCAAAAAGAGCTGCTATAAAACAATTCTTCACACATGGGTCCTTTTCCCTCCTTGGGACACAGACCCAGTAATGGCACTACTGGGTCAAAGGGTATGAACAATTTTATAGCCCTTTGGCTCTCCAGAATGGTTGGATCATTTCACAACTCCACCAACAATGCATTAGTGTCCCAGTTTTCCCATATCCCCTCCAACATTTATCATTATCTTTTCCTGTCATTGACTGATGACTTCTTGACTCTGACCATCGATCAAAGTTCAAAGAAAGGGGAAGATTAATTCTGGTTAGGCAAAGCAGGTATTACTACAGGGAGGATAGATAATATATCTTTTCTATAACAATATATTTCCCAACACAATTTTTAAAGAAGTTTCTGCCATAACTTTATCAATTACCTGCTGTTCAAAAGGCATCTTCAGTTGAACATGTTAAAAAATAGGATTCATCTGACTTTCCATAAATCCAAATTTCCTTCTTCTGAACTTCTCTAGTTCTGCTGGGGCACTAGCAGTTTGCAGTCTCAGAGTTTTCACTGTTTCTCACTCCCCATGTCCAATTAGTTTCCAAATCTTTTTGATTCTACTTTTACAAAACCTTCCACATTGACCCTCTTTTCTATACCAGCTATCACTCTAGTTCAGGTTATCACTTCTTACTGGGTTAACAGCCATCCAACTGGTCTCCCATATTCCAGTGTCTCTTCTCTCAACCCATCCTACTCATAGTTGCCAAGCTAATATTCCTATTATATAAATGTGACCATGTCACTTTTCCACTCCAAAATCTTCAATAACTTCCCTCCCCCCAATGATAACCTAAATGACAAAATTCTCATCCTGCCATTGAAATCCATCTATTATGTAGCTCTCATCTATTCTTATCCAGTTTTATTTCATATTACTCCATTTAATGCACCCTGTGTTATAGAGCTAATACTTTTGTTAGCTTTTCCCTACAACACATTTCATCTCCTGCCTCTGTAATTGGTCTAAGTGATTTCCCAAGCCTGGAACATACTATCCTTGGAATTTCTAGCATTCTTCAAGCACAGTACAGTTATTACTCCTCCTAAAAAGATCTTTCCTAATTTACCTGGTTGCTTATATGATCTCTCTTGAAAATGAAATTACTTTTTATTTAATTATCTATCTAGATCAGAGAATATAATGTCTTCCCTGAAGGCATGGACTGTTAAGTTTCTTTATTTGTTACCTAGTATTCCCGACAGTCCCTTAAGAAATGTCTAGGTTAAACTGACAGGTCTGTATACAATTTAACAACTAACTAACAATGTATAGGATTTCTTTCATTTTTTACTGGTAAATAGCTAGATTAGTAATCTGTTTAATAGAGGATAAGATGAGTAGTTAAGTAACTTTCTTATGTTCAGAGTGTGTTGGTATGGAAGCCAAACTACTCATTTTTAAGTAACTTAAAACCAAGTTCTAAATTCATAGTACACCTGTGAAATGACATTACTAGAAAACCCTTTAAGACGATATCACATAAATGTAAACAATGTTTTTAACTTACCATATTAGCTTCTAATACAGCTATTCTACTAAGAACTTTCATCATAATTGTTGGTGCCACAGGGTTGAAACTGTCAGAAGTTTATAAAAAATATTAGTTAATATATTCTAAAGATAAAATCTTTCTCTAAATGCTATAGGAGGTACAAAGAAATCATCTTACCTAATGTTTGATATGGAACACTCTTCTTGAATTTCTTTGGGGAACAATAATCTCTGACTACTGTCTCCACTGAGACTATCAGAGATTATAAATATAAGAGGACATCGCCCTAGCTGCACAAATCTCCTAAAATGACAGGTAGCAAAAGTTAGGAGATTTTAATTATTGTGACAATTATTAATTTGGAACTCTAGTGAATGTCACTGAAACTTACCTTAGTATTTCGTGTAAAGTACTTGGATCTCTATAAAACTGATTAGGCATATCCTATTAAAAACAACATAAAAATTAATTCAATTCTACCTGCAGACATATTTTCTATACACAGACAATTACAAATACAGCCTTTCTCAAATTTACTTTAACTTTTTTGTTCTAACTTATTTTTCAAAAGAACTAAGAGAATTCAGGATAAATAATTTATTAAAGTATCCATCAATCCACAATAATCTCATTTATAAAATACTATTTATGGAAAGGTACTAAACTAGCTAGCTGATATGAAACTATTTTCACTGATAATATAACCATAAAGTGTCAAAAATGTATTTTATGTCTTCTATGCTAAAATTTACCTAATTATACAACTAAAAGATTTGTGTTTCTTGATATTCCAGCAATGATAGACTACTTAGGATTCCTAGCACGATATAAGCCTAAGTTTTTATATTTGAACATTATTTGTACTTAATAACATGACAATATTATCACTATCAGATAAGACAGAAATAACCCCTAAAATTTTGTTGGGTAAGTATAGCTTTTCAAAATTTTTTTTTTTTTTACCTCAACCAAAATAATCTTCTTATTAGTGTGCAGACAATCACCAAGCATCTGTAGTTTGTTATATTTATTTGCTCTCAACAGAAACTCTTGAAAAATAGTCACTTGAGACTGATTAGGAACCACATGGAAACTTGATTCTGAAAAGAAAGCATTTTTCTTGTCAATAAATCATAAATGGTCATTCTCTTGTTTAGAACTACTCTTGTTCAGAAGTTCAGTAAACATGAAAAGGGGATTAGACTAAATGATTTTTAAGTTTCTTTTTAGCCCTACGATTTTCAGGAACATTTGTCTCTTTCCTCTCCTATGATCCTCAAGCACATCTGAGGATTTTAGCTGAACTTACTCCACCAGTCACACTTACTTATTTGTCTTTCTAGCCACCTATTCATGTGAGTAAGGAGGGGAGACTTTCTTAATTAAAAAAAAAAAAGCCTAAAAAAAAATTCCACCCATAACAAATAGAAGAGTTAATGCAGGTAGATTTTTGGATATTTAAATAATAATAATAATAATAATAATAATAATAATAATAATGATAATAATGATAAAGTCTCAAGTTCTCCAAAAGGCCCTTAATTCAGTTTACTATGAGAAGGTTTCTTGCCTCAGTCAAAATAATTTTCTTAATATATTGTGGCATACTTGCTTTGCTCTCTTGTCACGTTACTCACATTAAATCAATGTGATCAAATACTGTTAAGAGAAAGGAAAGCGAAACTATATCCTAGCCACTACTATGAAATTGAATGTAGAGGTAAGATAATAGATTTTAGAACTGAAAGAAATCTCAAAAACCATTTCATTCATCTCCCTCTTTTTCACATGAGGAACTAAGGTCCAGAGCAAGTAGCAAGCAACCAGAGATAGTAGTAAAAGCAAGATTTGAACCCTCATTCTCTATTCTAAATTCAAACCTCTTTAGGTTCTGGCAGAGGAATGTGAGCCTTCCTTTGGTGACAACTCCCAACTTCCTACCGAAGAAAACTTTTATTCAGCAGCAGCACTGGAGACCATGAGATGAGCTTCCTATCTGCTTTCAACATAGAAATGCCTCTCCCTCTCCCTTGTAAGACAAATAAATCTCACCATGATTAAACTCATCCTTCACATCATGTCTTCTAGAGTCTAGAAAAACAGGGTTAATCCACTCTTGCACTGCAATACCGAGCTCCTTAACTAATATTTGTAGAGTTGCTGTTTTTCCACATCCAGGAGGACCTGTAATGATTAGGATAGATCCACCCTACAACAAATAGCATACATTAAAAATGAAAAATACTGATGAAATATGCCAGGGTAACAAGTTTTTAATTTGACTTAATACTTCCTTATATTAACATAATAGTAGAAGAAAAATAGTATATTATGCTAATTGTTAAAGAAACCCTTTAGTTTAATAGAAATTTCTTGAATTTTATTAAACCCCAGAGCAGTTTGGACATACTAATCCTCTATTAGACTATTTCCTTCCATTTCTAATGAGTCCTTTACAATGTAGTTACACTAAAACATGACAATGTGTGAAGTAAACTATGTCTCCCTCAATAGAAACTGCTATCAACTGGGTTATGATTTATGAAATATTATGCCTATTCTCTAGCCTTTGGAATATGGCCCCAACCTGCTGTCTTAGTAGACATTAAATGCTCCTTCACATACTCTACATTCCAAGTAAACTAAATTTCTTGTCTTATAATAGAAGAGTCAAACATGGCCAGAAATGGCCCACAAAACATCCAAGTGCAAGCCAAATCAAATTAAAATGTAATTGAAAAATGCTTAACAAAATAAAGCTGTAATATAAAAAAGATAATATTAATTTATGGTTTTCTAAGTCACTGCAATCTACAAGGATGTTTCTATTTAAGTTTGACTCCACAGCCTCGGATAACACCCTATTTCCCATCTCTGTGCCTTTGCACTGGCTGTCTTCATGCTTGGAATGTGTTCTCCTCATTTCCACGTTTTAGAATCCCTTAGGGTCTTTAAAGCTCAGATCAAGTGCCATCTTCTACAGGAATGTTTTCCTAGTCCTTTCCTGCTTTTGCTCTTACCCCCACTGACTAGAGCTTGGCTTCACAAATGCTTTATAGTTAGTTTGTGCATCCTTATAAATGTGTATGGTTTCTCAAGATAGAATGTGAATCCTTGAAGGAAGGGACTGTTTCCTTTTTGTTTTAGTCTCTGCTGACCTAGTCTCTGCCCAGACAAAGTAGGTCCTTATTAAATTCTTATGGATTTCTCAGCTCCAAAAAACCCATTTTTCTCCAAAAAAATGCCTACATATATTTAATTGACCACAAAGTACAAAGCAGCTCAACATTTATAAAGCATTTTAATGAGATTGTGACTAATTTACCAATTTTGGTTGCTTCTCAAAAACATGTGCTTTTAACCAGGTTTCAAGTTCTTCAATTTTCTTCTTATGAACAGCAAGTTCATTCTAGCATAAAAGATGAAAGTTTAAGAATTGTTAAAATATTTAAAAGTAATAAATAACTCACATTTATACGGTGCTTTAAGTTTTTATCTTTTCTCAAAACTACTTCAAAGTTAAATGAAAAAATCTGAGTAGTACTAATGCTAAACAGATAATGAAATAGAATAGTAAGAAACTTCTCAATAAACAAATAGTGGAAGGACATAAAGTTGGTACTTGAAAACAAGATTTAGAATTCTGGAGCATTACTTATAATAAAAGATTAAAGTCACCCTAGTATCAGGGATAGAGTAAGTTAAAAAAAGAATGGTAAGAATGTATAAAGAAGATATCTTACAAATTGAATCTAAAGGATTTTAAGCTAAAAGGGACAGAGAAGATGGAGAAGACTGCCTATATCTATCTCCCAAGATAGGGATTACAGAGAATAGCCACAATAAAGAAAGAATAATGTTGGGACACACAAATTCACAGGGAACAAAAATCCAGGAGAGAACCAATAGTAAAATTCATGTTGTTAGATGTCTATAGGAAGATGCCCAAGATAGGCAAACAAATGAGAGCAAAGAAAAGTCCTATAGGATTCAAGGAGGTAAATCTGATGTACTAGGTATCACTAAGACTTGTGAAATGAAACCTGATGACAGATTTAAGGCTCTGAATAAGAATACTTTATTCAAAAGAAAAAGGGATTGGGAAAAGGATAGTATTATATTTTACGGAGTTATACTCACTCAAAGGAATATACATATGTTTATTTTTAATTTTTTGCTGAGGCAATTGGGATTAAGAGACTGCCCAGGGTTCACACAGCTAGGACATATTAAGTGTCTGAGGTCATATTTGAACTCTGGTCCTCCTGACTTCAGGGCTGGTGCTCTATCCACTGGGCCACCTAGCTGCCCCCAATATCCATACTTTTAGAATGAACAAATTATATGAATGTAATGGAATACTACATTACCATAAGAAATTATTAAAGGGACAATTTCAGAAAAACCTGGGAAGTCTTGTATAAACTGATGTATGCTGAAATGAGCAGAATCAGGAAAATAATTTATAAAATGATAATACTGTGAAAACAAACAATTCTGAAATATTTAACTCCAATTTAAGCAAGAACAATTCCATCAAGCAGAAGAATGCTACATATATCCTAAATGAGAGTTGGTAGACTTAAGATACAGAATAAGATATATAATTTTGGACATGATAAAAGTGAAATTGTGTTTTGCTTATTCACATCTGCTACAAGTCCCCCCCCCCCCCTTTTCTGGCTTGTGTAGGGGGAGGGGAAAATGGCTGTTAAATGAATAAATAAAACTTAAAAGCCATTCATTAAAAAAAAAAAAAATACATTCATGTGAGGAAATTGCAGAACCAGAGAAAGGAACACGACATAAAGTATTTGAAAGTCAAAGGAAACAGAAACAAATACATTCATCATCAAAACATACTATAGAGAACCTAAAGTGAGGGGAAATAAAGGAGAAGTCTGGGGAAGAGATCACATTTGACACAGAGGAATGATACAGTGTACTGAGGAATGGACTTCAATTATCTAGACTTCCGCTGGAGTTTTCTCTGCCAAAGGCAGAGCAATTAAGAACTTTTTGATTTTCCTTAGTGATAACTGCCATTCTTCAAAAAGAAGCCATAAGGGGAAATACTTTTTTGGAATTGATGGTTTGGCCTGAATCATGGGTATCTTGGGGGAAGAAATGAATCTTAAACCTCAAGTTTGTGATAAAGAAGAAGCAGCAAAGATATGGTCTAAAATACACACTAGATTTTTGAAAAGCAGATTTTTAAAGAGTTCAGAGGAAAGATAGATTAGATTCCATGGAATTTTGACTTTAGGGGATGTCAGTTTAAAGAGAAGAGATCTTAAGAATGAAAATTTAAAGACACAAAGATATAAGCAATTCTAATGGGGAATAAACAGGTAATTTGTCCAAAGACAAATACATGAGGTACTCAACTCCCAACTTAAATTTTAAAAAGAAACATACAGCAGTTTCATAAAAATCACCAGCAGATAATTAATATAAAAACAATGATTCTGTAAAAATAGCATAAGATTTGCCCTACCACCAGAGAGAACTTGTAGCTTTATTGGTCCACTGATGATTATTAAATCATAACACTTTAAAAACAGTTGATAACGAAAAAATATCACTAGAAATGAAATGAGGTTTTGTTTCTTTTAACTCATCATGAAAGTTAAAATTAAAAATGAGTTGAATGAGGGAAGAAGGAAAATTATTTTTTATGGCTTGAATAAATTTCATATTTGAGTCAAATCAAGATTCATGAAAAGCATTAAGGAATAACTATTTGAAGAGAGAATTATATAGCCAAACTCCTTAAATTTTGTAGGTCATTTAGAAGATTAAAAAACCCCCAACAAATTATATTGCGAAATATTTTCATAATCTTTTCAACTGATATTATTTTCAGTTTTCTGTTAAATTTTACTGCTTAAAAATAATGAAATAATTTCATACCTGAGTTTCTGGTTTGTATTTATCTACCCATGGCTCATTTTCAGTTAGATTTTCATTTAAATTTGCTTCAACACTACTCTGTTTTGAGGAAGATGATTTTTCCTTTTTTTTAGCTAGAAACTTATTATTTTCTAATGTTGATGAAAAATCTTTTCTTCTCTGATGAAAATTATTTACTCCCAGAGATGCAGTTGTAAGAGCAGATGAGATGTCTGTGTTCCCAACAAAATCATCAAATGAAGGCTCTACCCAGTTGGTTACCTTGGGGGGGAGGGGAGGAGGGGAGAAATCAATGTAAATAATTTGAGTATGTAATATTTTTCCTTTCCCCCTTCCTATCTCTAATAGAGTAGATAAGTTTCTAGATCTCTAACAATCCCATAATTAAAACACTGACTTGCAATATGTTCACCCACAATAATCCAAATAAGATAGCTTTTTTGTACTTATATTTGTGATATCATCTTTATTTTACACATAAAAATTCAAACCATACAGGGACTAACTATAGGTAGTGTCATTTCAACAAACCTTTAAACTTTTGTGAAGAATAAACATTTACCAGTTTACACATTTTATAATTAAAATCTGACTTGCTTCTTCTCTGTACAGGACAGCTAATATTTGAGTAAATAAAAGAGAGGGAAGATTTTTAAGAAGAATTGAGATTTATCCAAAACAATCAATTCACCAAGCATTTAATCAGTTCCAATTATGTGCAAAGCATTGTGCTAGAAATAAAAGACAAAAATTAAATATGCACATTTTCCTCATTTACTTAAATTATCTGTATAACAAATGCAGAGAAATCAACAATAAGAGTTCAACTTGCAAACTCACCATAAAAATGACTATTTCAAGAACTAAAAATTCTAAGATAGATTTTCTTACATCCTAATCATAATTTTTACTAGTTATCAATACTTTAAATCTAGAAAAATATAGCATCCATGCCACCTCTGAATAATTTGTCCAGTTTCCTGAATGCAGAACTTTGTATTAAAAACTGATTAAATAGAATGAGTAAATCAATTTCCTTTAAAAAGTGTTTTATTATTAATTATCTATTTAACATAAAATACAGAATTTTTATTTTGAATTACTTTTATTTTCATTTTATTGGAAATATTTAAATGATTTACTTAAAATTGGAGTCAGTGGAAAAGTTAAGCTAACAATAAACTCGGAAAGATTGATTAGGAATTTCAACAGCTTTTCCTATGTCCTTTCATGTCCTGCTTTGTTACTTAAAATTAAAACCAAAGTATACATATCCCTTCCACATAGTGACTTTACTTATCTTGGTTTCAATGTATTGAGGGTCACCATAAGAAATTAAATGGAAATTTTTAGTTTTGTGGAAGCCAGCCACAGGCCTATAACCAAATATTTAACCCAAATTTTACATGAAAGTACGTAAATACTCCATAAAAAAGGAAAAAATTCAGCTTTCTCTAGTATTAAAAGAGAAGCAAAAAATTTTATGCTGATTTTCCAGATTACAGGGGTGCTACAGACCTAATCTCTATGATGTGGAAGGGATAACAGTGTATCCAGGCAGAATAAAGGACAAGATCAAGTACCTGCTTGGCTATAGAGCTAATTAACAACCCATATGTTCTCACTTAAAATTACTTCTGTATTTTATGAGATGAGTTGAATTATAGCCATTCTTGTATTAGACTTTCTTTGAAACTAGTTATGGTTATTTTCAATAATGTTTCATACCTTTGTGGAAGCTACTTTTCGTCTAAGAGAAGTTTTTGACATTATAAACCTTGATAGTTCCCATCCGTAGTATAGAATCTGCGGTATATTAGAGTATAAATCACCTAAAAAGTAAAGAAAATATGTTTATGGAAGGCTTTGTCTCTTATCCCAAATTGAAAAACAGAAACATGCATATTAAATTATAATTAAAATAGGCAGCTAGATGCAGTGGATAGAGGATGGGCTCTGGAGTCAGAAGGACCTGAGTTCAAATTCACCCTTCCACACTTAATACTTCCTAGCTGTGTAACCTTAGGCAAATCACTTAACCCCAATTGCCTCTCAAAAAAAAATTATAATTAAGGTTTGACTTTAAGCTGTGTGATCATTGTTAAGTTAATTTACTACCTCAGTTACATGTAAAATGGAGCTTAAATGAGATGATGGATTAAAATTGTTTTGCAAACTTTAAAGTACTACCTGAAATCAAGAAAAGGATAGTATAGTGGATAGTGTCAGACTAGGGAATGAATTCAAATCCTGTTAAACACCTGAATGATCAGCCAAGTCACTTATTCACCTTCAGTTTCCTCATGTGTAAAATGGGAATATCACCTACCTCATAAAGTTGCTATGAGAATCAAATGAGAACATGAATAAAAAGCTCGGCAAGCTAGTGATACTAAACGCTTATTATTTATAAAACCGAGGGAAGAATTTTTTGTTGTTGGAGCTAAAAAACCTATACCAAAATGAATTTTATTGTTAACTGAAGCTGTAGCATTTGATTCATTTGTCGCTTTTCATACAATGTAAATAGAAACTTTTTTTTTTCTTTCCTTGAGGCATTTGAGATTAAGTGGTTTGCCCAAGGTCACACAGTTTGAAACTGAGGATGGATTTGAACTCATGTCCTCCTGATCTCAAGGCTGCATCCCATCCACTTCACCATCTAGCTGCCTCAGAAACTCTTTATAAAAACTGAACAATAAGTTGAGCACTGTAGGATTAACACTTTCAAATTGTGGCACTAAAGAGAAGTTCCTGGGTAGCAAGGAGATACTTAAAATTAATTGAGACTATTCATTGGAAGGACAAATACTAAAGCTGAAGCTTAAATATTTTGGCCACATAATGAGAAGACAAGATTCAAAGGACTTTACTTAAGGACTCTGATGATGGGAAAGAATTGAATGCAAAAAGAAAAAGGATGAGATGGATACACAGTTTCACGGAAACAATGAACATGAGCTTGGACTGACTTCAAGAGATTGTGGAGAACAGAAGAACCTGGTGTCCAATTGCTTATGAGACCAACCGAGGAGTTGGACACCTGTGAATAATAAAAGAGATTTATCTATTGGATACAAGAAATCAGAATCATTCAATAAGCACTTATTGGGCCTACATCGGTAATCAAGAAAGGGGCAGTTCCCATTTATGGAGTCTTAATGTGAAAATTTCAAAGTATTTCAAATCAGAATAAGTCTTCGGTTTTCTGGAACACAAAAGTCAATAAAATTCAATCCACTACTCCTGAATAAAAATGTTCAAAAGTTATCCACGAAGCCTTTTTTTAAAAAAATTATGTATTTGGTTTTCCCACATTAAAAAAAACCAGTCTTACTATGAAAAACCGGATTTTTTTTCCTCGAAAGAATGCACAAAGCTTTTTTGCAATTTAGAATTTGCAAGTGTAGAAAGCCAATTCAGACTTAGAAAAAATGTTTTTTTAAATCGATCAGCTATCAATGAATGGAAATTACATATGCACAAACATATGGTGCACGCAATTCAAAGCGCCGAAAGTAGGGGCGAAACGCTTAATTTTTTGACTTTAAAACACTCGCTCCTAAATTTTCACAGCTGAAAGTAACTTCAAAGGCCACAGACCCACTACGTGAAGCGGGAATCCCCTCTACAATTTTTCACCAGGTCATCCATGCAAGAGGCCGGGTGATGGAGAGCTCACTACCTCCCGATCCCCGGGGATGAAGAACTCCCTCCCTTTTCCCGAGTCACTTAGCATTGTGAGGAAACACAGAAAAAGGAACTTCCGGTGTGCTCAGAGGTGGAGGGCGTGCAGAGTTACGGGCGTCCCGCTTATTATGAGGACCCCAGAATCTCTTTAAAAACACGGGCAGACTAGCCTCTCCCGTCATCAGGCACTCGACCCGAACCCGGTCCCGCAGCCCCACGGATGTCGTTCGCGAAAAGGGTCCCGCTAACTGCCTGCTTCCTCCCGGCATCCGTACTCCTCCCCCTCCCACCCGCGCTTAGTGACTGCTCGGGCCCGACCGCGAAACGGCTCCGGGTCACCGTGGAGCGGCGGGCAAAAGGCCCGACTCCGCAACCTGCGCGACAGGTATGGATTCCTCTTTTGCAGCGGCCTCACCTGCAGGCAGCGAGCAGTGACCTGCGGCATTCCCCTCCCCCTTCCCGGGGGAGGCGGCGGTGGCGGCGGCGGCGGCCCAAGTCCAGAGGGGGCACCCAAACGGCACTACGGGGGCCAAACTGGGAGCCCACGTTGAGGCCCCGCCTTCCGGCTGGAGGGCCTCCCACCGTGGCTGGCGCCTAGGCGACGAAGAAGAAGGGGCGGGGGAAGAGAAGGAGCTGGTCTTCTGAGGTGTCTTGGGCACTGCCTGTTCTGGCGGCTCGCGGAGCTTGGACCGATCCGCTCAGATTTGCTCTGAGGCGCTGTCATAGAGGGGCTGTTCACCAATGGGCGGGAGGGGCGGGGCGAAGTGATGACTCCCGGAGTGTGCGCCGAGCGAGTGCTCGAGGACCCTTGGGCCCGCCCCCTCTGCTCCTGTCTAGCCCCCTCGGCTAGCTGCTCCCTCGTGGAGAGCAGGCGACCGGGGCGGAGCCGGCACCACCGCGACCATGCGGCCCAACATCCTGCTCACGGGTCAGGGCTGCGGCTCGGGGGACTGGGATTTGCGGGGCTTCGGAGCTGGATGAATTCCTTTTGTCAGGGATTAGGCCGTGCTCGGTGGTGGTTCGGGGAATGGAGGGGTAGTGGCAACCGGGGGCGGGGGACGTTAAATTCGGTTGGTCAGTCTAGGATCGCCCGGATCGCTCGTTTTATACGCTACCTTCTCATGTCAGGATGAAAAAGTAAAAACGCCTGTCCTGGGCATCCGAGGAATGTACAGCCGAGCGGTCCCCCAGCTATTCCAGTCTCCTTTTACACATGGTGACTCTAAAGGCTTGAAGGCTATCCCCCCAACCTCCAATCAATTCCTAGAAACGACTTGCCCCCCAGACTAGAAGCCTGATGTTCTCATCATCCCCTGAGTTCTCTGTAAACATGCCATGGGGCATCTTTAATGATGTCTAGTGAATGATTGTTGGGGAACCTGGTTGTGACTTATCTTGGGGCAAATGGTTTGGATCCACATCCATGTCTTTAATGAGTGCTGCTTATATTGTTTCGTTAGATGTGCCACAGCCCTTTAAAGAAATTTCAGCTTGAAACCCTTGCAAGCCCAGCTCATCAGTGTGACCCAATTATAGAATCTTAGGTAGCACTTTTATTTCTAAAGATCAGACATAATTAATCTGTTCATCATTGAGTTAGCTTTAAGTTTTGTATTGTCTCCTAAATGCATTAAGTGTTTGTAATATATACGTAAATTATCTTAGGTAACTTTTGGGGCAGATAGAAGTTTAACAGTCTTCATGAAGAGGAAACTGGAGATATTTCAGGCCAATTTTACTTGCAGATGAGGAGACTAAAGGCGCAGAGAGGAAAGTAGCATAAAATTGGATAATATGGTGACCATTTAGCTTTGATAGCCTCATTAACCTGTCAAGAGTTAAAAAAGTAAAATTGGCAATTGGTTTGGCAAGGGCATTTATAAAAATTTCTCCCTCAGAGTAAATAATTGTGCTTTCTGTTACAAGAACATCAGGTCTGAACATAGTATGTGACAGTAAGAGATCTGAGTTTCAACAAATATTAAGCATATATAAGCACTGTTCCTGTTTCAGAAAAAGATTGTAGTAAAATAGCATATGAGCAGCAAGTGTTTGACAGCATGCAGCTTGGAAAGAAGGCTGAGTTTAGAATCATAATACTGGAGTTTAAAACCTAGTTGTGCTACTAGAGATTTTGCTGTGTTTGTGATCTTGAGCAAGCCCTTTCATTTCTAAAGTGTTTCTTCATCTGTAAAAGCAGAACTAGGAACTAGACTTCAGCTTCTCTTCTAATCCTGTATTTATAATCCTTAAGAAAGTGATGCTCTATGTTTTGTTTTCCCCTGTTTAATGTTTACCTTGATATCTTTTATAAATTGTCTTATAGGTACACCAGGAGTTGGAAAGACTACTCTAGGTAAAGAACTTGCATCAAGAACAGGGCTGACATATGTTAATGTGGGCGATTTGGCACAAGAAGGTAAACTTTATATTTGTAAAAGGAAACTTTTCATCATAGATGTGTTGTGACTTAAATAAATAGAACATGTGATGGTATGAAGGCACGATGAAGAGATTTACCTTATTTGATTTTGTTTTGGGAGAAATAGTTAACCAATTCTAAGTCTTTGTACTTGAAGCCTTTCATAATATTAAGCCATCCTCTTTGTTCAACCTTCTCTCATTTCATATCTCTTCTAAGTAGATATTGTCATCTGTACTGACGAAGAAAGTTCTTAATGTCACGTCTTTTTTAAAAATAGTATTTTATTTTCCAAATACATGCAGAGTTTTTAACATTTACTTTTGCAAAACTTTATTGTACCAGGACTTCTTAAACTTTTTCTACCTGCCACCCCTTTTTGTCTGAGAAATTTTTATATAACCCCGGGTGTATAGGTTTATGTAATAGGTATACAAAATCAAACATTTATTGATAGTAAATCATAATTTCATGATCCCTGCATTGTTAAGTAACCCATATGGGGTCGCCATTCAAAATTTAAGCTTTGGTCTAGAGAATCTTGTCCACAACCTTCTCAATAAATGACCATCCATCCTTTGCTTAAAAATTTCTACTGAAGGAGCTCTCTTATCTACCAAGGTAGTCCAGTTCATTTTGAGATAGTTATTATTAGAAAGGAAATCGCAAACCACTCCAGTATCTTTGCCAAAAGAATCACAAATGAGGTTGGACATAACTGAAACAACTGAATAATAAGATTATTGGGAAGTTTTTCTTAAAATTATTCTAAAGTATGTCTTTCCTAAACTTCTTTGTTGCCCTTAATTTTGCTTTCTTTGTCAGAAGAACATTTCCTTTAGATATTTAGAGGCAACTATATCTTCTTTCTTATTTTTTTTTCCCAAGGCTAAAATTCACAACTCTTCCAATAGATTCTTAATTAGCATAATCGAGAGGCCTTTCACCAGTTTAATAGTTCTTTTCTGAACCCTTTCCAGATGATAAATGTTCCTTCTCTTATGGTATCTAAAGTTGACCCCAATATTTTAATGGTTTTAGCAGAATGATGACTTCCTTAATTTTAGATACTGTTTCTCCTAATGTAGCCTGAGATGTTTTGCTTGACTTTGTTTTGTATTATAGTTATATTTCCATCTTATTTTCCTATTGGGCCCTTAAATTTCATAAGGATGGGGATTGTATCTGAAGCAGTGAAGTATAGTAGACAAAGAGTACTGGCCTGAGAGCTAGGAACATTTGGGTTCAGACTCCACCTCTGACCCTTGTAGTACTTGTTATGTGCGACTGAGCAAATCACTTAACCTTCTGAAATCATAATGTTCCAGACAAGTGTCCATTAGCAAAAAGGGAATTATAATAATACCTTGAAAAGGACCTCAGGAGGGTGTTAAATGAAGTATGTAAATGCTTTGAAGACTTTAAAATGTTTTATAAAAATTTATAAAAATCATTATCTAAGCTTTGTTTCTCTGCTGGCACCTGGTACATAATGCTGTACATTTATCATTATGTAGTAGGCATTTGGTAAGTATTTGTTGAATTGAGCATAGGCTCATAGAGTCTAAGCTAGAAGTTCTTCATTATTTAGATGAGGAAACTGAGACCTAGGGAAGTGACTTTCTGAAGAAAAAAATGCGATAAGATTATGGAGGGTCTTGAAAAATTAGGTACAGAAATTTGGACTTGATGAAATAGTTAATTAGGAAATAGTCAATTTTTGAAAAAAAAAAAACTAATAAAAGTAAAATTTTAAGGAGATTAGCCTGGCTTTAGTATGTAAGATGGATATGAGGGAGAACATCAAAGGAGACAGAGAATAAGAAGCTGTGGCTTCTAATATTAACCTAAGTGTATGAGGTGATGTTGGTTTGGACTAGAACAGGAGGATCAGAGAGGACATAATCTGAGAGATGTTTTATAGGAAATTCTTGATGATAGATTAGATATAAGGAATAAAGGTAAGGTAGGAAATCTAAAATAATTTTAGCCTTCCATATGGAGTACCAATGATAGATATTGGGGAGAGAAGCTAATTTGGTAAGTTGAGGGATTCCGTTTTGAACATTTTGAATTTGTACTCAAAGCAGCTCATCCTGTAGATAGAAATAAGTAACTGCACATAGATCCTCATCTGTGGAGATATAGATTTGAGATGATTTATGACTTGATCAATTAATCCTAAGTTTGACTTTTACTTAAAATGTCATCTTCCCTTTCAGCATAGTAGACTTTAAAATATTTAAACAGCTATTATTTCTTCAGGCTAATCACAGGCACTTCTTTCAAGTCTTCTTTGACTTGGTTTCCATATCTCAACATGCTGATTTAAATGTCATGCACATGGAATTTAGTTACATGAAATACCCTCTGACTTAGCTGATCAATTTTGGTGAAATTATCGAGGACACAAAATTTGGACACACAGCTAGTATCAGAAATGGTATTTCAACCCAAGTCTAAAGCTAGAACTATATCTACTATTCCTTGCTATGTGTTCCTCTAATAGTGTCTAATAATTCATTGTGAAATAAATCTTTTTGTTTATAGGGGGGAAGCGCTAAATTTAAATTCCAAATATTTGCAAATGCTATTGGGATAATTTTGAACAATGCAATGTTCTTATTCTTCTTTCTTTAGGACAGTTATATGATGGCTATGATGAAGAATATGAATGTCCTATTTTGGATGAAGACAGAGTGAGTACAAGATTATTACTGTTTTTTTTGTTTAGAGTTGTAATTTCATTATGGGATATTCCCTAAGAAGGGAACTCCCCATATCAATGCTGAGCTGCAAATCATTTCATAGATGAAATAGGTGTTCTTTGAAAGCATTGAAATGGTCTTTAAAAATAAAAATTTTCCTTAGCTAATCTTAGTTTTGTTGAAAGAAATAAAAAAAAACTCATAAATGTAAAGTTTAATTGATTACAAAGTATTAAATTGATAACATTCAACAGTATTACATTGTGTATCATATTCTGAAATAATAGTTTTAGAGTTACTTGGGAAAACAAAAAGATTACATTATTTAGCTAGAGTCAAAAAGCTATTATGTGTTGGAGGTAGGATTGGAATCCAGGTCTTGTTGACTCGAATGCAAGTTCTGTGTACACTATGCTTTTCTCCATAGCATAATGGTTATTATTGCTGCTGCTGTTGCTTCTTTCTTTTGATGGTGCAGGCAGTATACAATTTATTACTCAAGTTCTGCATGGGTACATACAGAGTTTTAAAAAACTTAAACCATTTATGCAGATGTTATTGGTAAGCTCATATAATAGCTGGATGAACATACAAAGAATAAATAAAAATATCAATGCTAAAACACTTTAATAAATACAATGGAAATGATAAATCTTTAAAAAGTCTAGAGGAAAGGATAATATTATACCAGTTAAACTAATTACACCTAGAGGCAAAACAAAATTCAGCATTTGGTAAAGTCATCATCCTTATATAATATTTCAAATATTTAAAATGGTATCTGATTACTTTATGATGAAGTTTAAAGTCTGAAGTAGAGATAACTGCTAAAATAAACATGAAAGATGCAACTTATTGAATCCGTCACTGTATAAAGATTTTATACTAATATAATTAATGATCAGTAGCTTACTTAATGTTAAGGCTATATGTTTTAAACATTTCTTCACAATTAAAAATGAAATGTTTCTTATAATTTAATGGGAGAATTGATCTTTCTTTAATACACTTTTTTTTTTAAACAGGTAGTTGATGAGTTAGAAAATAAAATGAAAGAAGGTGGAGTTATTGTTGATTACCATGGCTGTGACTTCTTCCCTGAACGATGGTTTCATATAGTTTTTGTGCTCCAAACAGATAATTCTATATTATATTCAAGACTTGAAAAGAGGTAAGAGAAGAATGAAGTTGTTCATTATAGAATATTATTTTACTTTTTAAATTAAATTTTATTTTCACTAAGATACATCATTTCTCTTTTCCACCTTTTTTCCCTCTCTCCCCTCCCTGCCCTATTTAGAAACATATATAGAGTCAAGCAAAATGAATTCCTGCATTGACCACTTCAAAAAAACACATATCTCCATGTATTCTCAGTGTCTTTCACTTTTCCATTATCCTGTCAGGAGGTGGAGAACATAAGGGTCCTGTAGAATTGTGTTTGATTATCGTGTTATTAAAGGTTCCTGAATCTTCAGCGTTATTTTTTTTTACACAGTACACAATATTGTTATTGTGTAAATTGTTCTCCTGGTTCTGCTCACTTTGTTCTGTATCATTTCAATCAAGTCATCTTCTTCTGAAACATCTTATTATTTCTTATAGCACAGTAGTATCCCATAACATTCACATATCATAACTTATTCAGCAATTCCCCAATTGATGAGCATCACCTCGGTTTCTAATTTTTTGCCATTATAAAAGGAGCTGCTATAAATATTTTTGTACATATAGGTCCTTCTCTTCTTTCCTTGATCTCGTTGGGATGTAGACCTAATAATGGTCTCCTTGGCTTAAAGGGTATGCATCTTATATGGAATTTTAAACTTTTATCCATAATACTGACCAAGAACAGTAGAACAAATAATCTGGAAAAAATGCCATAATAATTTATAACCTTTTATAATAATTACAAAAATTTACATTTACATATCATTTTATAGTTATATATTTTTTCTTATAATGACTATTTGAGAAAGGTAAAGGCCATACTATTCCCACTTTACAAATAATTACAAAAAATTAAAGCTCAAGGACACACAGCCAGAATGTAGTGGAGCCAGGATTTGAATTCGGATCTCTTTAGACCTGACTTTCTTGACTTTTTTCTTCTACACATGGTTGTCTTACCATTGCCATCTTCATATAAAAGCCACCAATATTCTGATTCTATTTTTTTTTGTACTATTTTGTAGTAGATCTGTTAAAATCTAGACAATATTTTCTTAATGAGTAGACTAATCTGACTAGTGAAATTGAGAAACTCTTATTCTTTCATGGTTTTTCTTTGACAGGCAGGTGCCTGATAAATACTTTCCAAGCAGCTAATTGGATCCTATCTTACAGGAAAGAAGCTCAGAATCTCTTTTCCTCTCAAGTACAAAGTTGTGGATTTGTTTCTGTTTCGAATTTGACATCCTATCTAACTGCTTCTCAAATTATGATACTTTTAAATTATTGCCTCTAATTTGAAAACAAAAATTATTTTTACAACAGTATTCAACAGTTTTTTGGAGGGTGGGAGTTTCCTAAACTCATACTTGTTCATTCAGATTTTGCAAATGTGTGTCTAAACCCCAACTTTTTTTTCTAGGGGATACACTGTAAAGAAACTACAGAACAATATTCAATGTGAAATTTTTCAAATTCTTTATGAAGAAGCCTTGGCCTCCTACAAGCAGGAAATAGTACACCGGCTGCCCAGCAATGTACCAGAAGAACTAGAGAGTAATTTAGATCAGATAATGAAATGGATTGAGCAGTGGATAAAAGATAATAATTGAACTTTGAGGGTGAAAGCATGGACTTTGAAGGCTTTCCACATGATGGTTAAAGATTTTGTTGATGAGTTCTCCCTCCCCCTGCAATAGAAATTAAGACAACATACACCAAATTTATGGTCCAAGATTGTAGAAGTTGAACAAGTGGACAATATATAAGATTGAGTTATGTCTAAATTAATTTTTTTTCTCCATGAGAAAACTGAAAACCTCAAGTACAATGAATAAGTTTACTAAGGACTTTTAAAGTTTAGGAATATTCACCATTGTCATTTATTTTGGTTAACTGCTAAAGAATAAGCAAAATTGAGAAAATAGGTGAAAATCTTTAATATTTGACACAAAGAAAATGAAGGCTAGGAAGAACTGCTGACTTATAAATAAAAGAGTCTAAGGATAAAGCTATAAATATTACATTAAGTTTTCTATTGGTGGTGAATTGCTGTTTTCTTTCTTTAATCTTCGAAGTTGGTTATAAATCTGGATAGTCGCAAAGTAAATGGTGATATCTTTGAGAAAATAGCATTTTCAAGAGGTCACTGAACTTGTTTGCCTGTAAAATCACTGCTGATCTTAGCACTGATATTTGTCTCTGCAGAAGAGAAAGATAATCACATTTTCCACATAAAAGGGAAATAGCAGTCTTTTCTGCACCCATGGAAACTAAATATTAATTTATTGGTTGACTAATTCAGTCTTGCTAAGTTCCATGAAAATTCATGTGATAATGCTTTGTTACCATATACGTGGTGATAATTATTAGATAAAAATTTAAAATACAGTAATTGTGTATTTCATGAAAATGTGTTTAATATTGATAACTAGCACTTTTCTTCCCCCTTTTAAAAACATATTTCTGTGCCTTACAGATGTATTCTTGAACCATGAAACAGGCCTTACTTAGCCTTATTCCTTTGCTTATGTTACTTTATGTTCTTTTATTGGTCATTCTGAGAAACAATCCTTTCAAAGATCACTGGTTGTAAATCTTACTACCTACAGCTTCAATCAAAAGGTGATGAGAATCTGTGTTTTTGTAAAAGGAAGTCACATTAATTGTTGATGACCTGTATGACTGATTTGCCTTTAGGACATCTTCATTTGGACATATTACTAGCTTCTTAAATTCAATTTGCCCACAGAGCAATATATTAATTTAGGAGAAATCTGAATTCATATCTTGACTGATATTTAACAAATGTGTGACCTTGGAGAAATTACAAACTCTGGTTTTGGAATTTTATAAAAAATGGTTGTTATTATTTTTACAGTTAGTGTGAAGAAGATGATTTATAAATTTAAGTGACAGAATTGTGGTTATTTTCCCAAAATTTTGCTCTTATTTCTGACTACTTTTTGTCTGTGTATCACAATTTGTCCTCTTTTCTATGTTTACTTGCAAAGTCTCATCAGTGCTCCCTTTTTGATATCTCTTGGATCTCTTCCATCTCTCTCTATAGGCCATTACTTTTTTTCCCAGTCTATCCTCCACAACTACTAATTCTATCTGATTTGCTGTTGACATTATTCTTTTTTTTTTTTTTAATAACTTTTTATTGATAGAACGCATGCCAGGGTAATTTTTTACAGCATTATCCCTTGCATTCACTTCTGTTCCGATTTTTCCCCTCCCTCCACCCCTTCCCCGAGATGGCAAGCAGTCCTTTACATGTTGAATGGGTTGCAGTATATCCTAGATACAATATATGTGTGCAGAACCGAACAGTTTTCTTGTTGCACAGGGAGAATTGAATTCAGAAGATATAAATAACCCGGGAAGAAAAACAAAAATGCAAGCAGTTTATATTCATTTCCCAGTGTTCTTTCTCTGGGTGTAGCTGCTTCTTGTTGACATTATTCTAAAATACAAGTATCATATTGCATCCCTGCTTATAAAATAACCAGAAGCTTGCTGCTCCTTTTAGGATCAAATTCTTTCTGACAAACCCCACTTCCAACTTGGCTACCATTTCACTTTCTGGCCTTATTATACATTATGTCCCTTTATACATTCTACAGTTCCCTTACTGACCTTTCTGTAAAATGTGCCTGTTCCATTGACTATCCTTATATCCAGAATATATTCTTTAACTCTGACTCTTACTCTCTAGCTTTCTCCACAGCTCAACTCAAGCACTGCATTCTCCCTGAAGTCTTTTCTCTTCTCAAGATACTATTGCCTTGCCCTTCCCACCCCTTCAAACAATCTATTTTTTATATGCTTATACATATACATGTATGTTCTCTCCCTGGAAAGTGTATAAACTTAGTATTATCTTCAACTTCTTCTCCCTCATGTTTTTAAAATCTGTCTCAAGTCTTTCTTCTCTTCCCTTCACCTTCACACCAGTCACCAGTTTCCAGTCCTTATTATACCATACTTGCTCAGGTTTCCCCAATTTCTCACAAAAAATTCACTTGACCCTCCTTCTTTCTGCTACTTTCCCAGCCTCTTTGCTATCAATGATAGATAAATACTTTTGCTTCATCACAATCTAGTTTTTTCTTGGAATTTTGTCCTAATGTCCTTGAAACTGCCTTCTCAAACATCACCAGCAACTAGCATGTTCATCTGTTGGAACAATGTGTTCCTCACATGGCTTTAGAGACATGTTATATCTATAGTGGTTGTCCATAATAAGTACTTGGTGTCTACCTTTTTTCCCCCCAAGTACTTGAAATGGTTATTCCCCAAGATTTGGTCTATGGTTGTCTTTTCTCCCCATATACTTTCTTGGTAATGTCATTTTCAGCTCTTGGAATATTACTCCAAGTCTGTATTGCTATCTTCAGCTGCCTATGAGTTATCTCCATTTGGATATTCTGTCAGCACTTCAAACTCAATATGTCCAAGATCCCCCTTCCCCTCTGTTATAACAGAATGATTTCTGTGATAACTATTCACTTAGTATCTTATGTTCAAAGCTTTGCCCTTAATAGTAGAATGTAATCTGGAGGGGAGAGGCTATTTTTTATTCATAGGATGGTGTTTTGCACAGGATGATAGAGTTAAAAGATGAAAAAACCTTAAAAGACATCTAGTTCTAGCCCTTATTGTGGAGATGAGCAAACAACCCAGGAGGTGAAGTTGTTTGTTTCTAAGTTCTAAGTTAAGGTATAAGTGGTAGAGACTTGAAGGAAAAGATAAAAAAATCAACTTTCATAAATGTCATCAGAATTTCCCTATGATAGTTAAAAACTTAGGTTTCCCTCTCACTGTTCTTTGAAACATTATTTTCTGTAATAAATAGAGCAGTGTGACCTTTTGGGATTTGCGAGGGTTTGATATAATTACTCAAACACCCAAAAGCTTCCCACCCTAATCTGAAACATTGGAAACATATTTCCTTCCAGTGGACTTGAGAACCTTTAACAAAACAGCTTTATGTGTAAAGGCAACAATACTATTAAGAGTATGAAAAAGACTAGTAGTACCTAAATGTGATAATTTTTAAATTTCTACAGTTGTATGGCCAACTCCTAAATAGAATTTCTAGGCAGCCCTGAAAAATATTTAGAAAGCTATGACTTACACTGAGAATTCTGGATTCATAGTGACTAAAGTTTGCCAAATCTTCCTTGTCTCACATCTAATCAGTTCCCTGGACACTACCTTCTATATGTTAATTCCTTCCCTCTTTGTTCCCATTATCAGTAAATTAGTACAATCTCATCATTGGATTCTAACTACTGGAATAGTTGTGTTTTCTCTGATTAATCTTTATACTGCTGCCAGAATGTTCTCTTTTTTTTTCACCCCCTAAAGCTAGTTGTATCACTATTCCAAAATAAGTGGCACCCTATTGTCTCCTGACAATTAAAATATGAATATTTCTTAAGCACCTGCTACTTTACAACTATCTTTGTATTATGTTGCCTTGCTACATCTAAGCACTCTGGTTTCTGCCTTGGTGTCCTGATTGATATTAATGTCCAATACAGGTCCAGCACCCTATCTTCTGGCCATCTGCAGGCTGAGTCTGGTAGCTGCCTTACCTTTCCCTAGTCAAATCAATGCCATCATTCCTAAAAAGGATATGTTAATTGTCCTTAAATCGCCACCACTCCCTTTATAGTGTTATCCTTTCTTATATGAGAATGTAAGCTGGTATTATCTTATTACATCCCCAGTATTTAGCATAATGCCTGGGATAGAGCAGAAATGATTAATACATGCTTTTTCACTCATTACATTTTAGGCAAGAAGTTAGTGTGGTCCCATGGACAAAGAGCTAATACCTCGTGGAAGACGTGTTTAAATTCTGTTTCTGGCACTTCCTAACTGTGGCTCAGTCATTTAACATCTCAGTTTCTCTTGCAACCTTCAAACCTTAAGTTTTCAGTTGAGGAGAGTTTCCATATCAATAGTCCGCTGTACTTATTAAAGTGAAGGGATTGATCCAAAACAAAAATAATCAAGAAACTGAAATGCTGGAAATACAAAAAACAGCATTTGTTAGCCCAAAGCTCACATTCTACTGGGTGTTACAACTCCTTTGTACAGCATCAAGGCCCTTCATTTTCAGTACTTCTCTAGCTTTACCTTATTCTCTATAAATGGAAATCTCCTAGATCCTACAAGCTGCCTTTTATGGTGCTATTTGCTATGCTGTAAACATTTCCCTCTTCACTGAATTTCTGCTACTCTGTAAATGCCCACTTAACACCTCCATGACAGCAACCTCTCACCTTCCCCTTCAAAACAGCAGCACAGGATCAGAATTTCAGAGTTGGTTAGGTACTCATCTGCTATCTAACTGAACCAATCCGTGAACAAAGATACCCTCAATCATATACCCAACAAATTGTGATCCATTCTTTGCTTAAAGACTGACAGTAACCTAATTTGACAACTAATGCATTTATTGTGTAATACTGGTATCATGTATGATCATTTGCTTGTTCCCATTCCATTCCCATGGAACATGAGCTCCCTGATGGTAGAGACCATGTCTTGCCCAAATTTTGTATCTTCCCCAATCTTAGAATAATGGTCGGTGTTTGGTAGGTACATAATAAATATTGAATAGCTGTTGAATGTCATAAATGTCATGCAGTAATTGGATGACCAGGAGTGAGCAGGTACTGATGGGCATTAGAGTCAGGAAATTAAACTATATGAATATATATATATATATATATATATACACACACACATAAACACACAAACATAGGGTCAAGAAATTATACATATATATATCTATACACAAACACACACATATAACATGTATAAAACTATAGCTTCCCACCCTATCCCCCAGAGGTCCCACTCTGAAGGAGCCCATTTGGGATTTTCTAAAGCTCCTCACAGTAAACTTCCATTAAAACTAAACTGGTCTTACTAGTTCCCAAACGGGATAGAAACCACAAGGGGTCTTGGCATTCACCTGGTCCAACTCCTTTATTTTACAGGTGCAGACTCTTAAGGCTCTGAGCCTTTAGCTTACTTCCCCAAGATCACACTAATAGTAAGTAGCCGACTGGGATTGAAAAACAGGCTCCTTGGATCCACATCCATGGTGCTTCCTATACGCTCTGCATATAGAGCCCTGCCTTTATGCCCTCATCCAAATTCTACCTTTCCTCAAGACCCACATTTATTACAGATATTCACGGATTAGAATCCACATTGCTTCCCAGTGGATCCACAACCCCATGCTACTCACCTCTAAACTGCTGGAACACTTTTTTTTTTTTTAAAACACCTTTTGTATTTCATATTCTATCATCCATACATTTCATGTATGTATCTTGACCCCATCCTATTCCCTACCCTAAGAGTGCAAGCTCCTGGGACATGACACCCTAACTTCAATTGTACTTTTCAGCACAGTGCCCAGTAGGACGCAATCGACACCGCTTACCATGGACTGAACTCCAGAAGGTCCAAGAACCACGGTTGGAGCAAGTATCAGACAAGTTCAAAGATGCCAAATGCCGAACTTAAAATAATGGCGAGCCTTATTAGCCAGCATTTAGCGCTGAAGCCGGGAGTCACCCCGTATAGGGTGTCCCGTGGTGATCTTAGTCTTTTTCTGTTCAGATCCCTTCTGTCCTGGCCGGAGCCCCTCGCCCCTCGCTCGGCCTCCCGGCTGCACTCTCTCCTGCTCCTCACATCCTCCGAGCCAGTTGTGCCCCTGAAGGAAGGGAAGCCAGGACAGGAGGGCGGGCAGGGGAAAGTCAGAGGAAGCAGTGCGCACACCCTCTCAGGCAACACCAGGGTTTTATCTTCCTGCCACCTCATCTCGCCTGGACTTGCCCAATTCCCGGTGCTCCCTAAGCTGAGGACGCTGCGCTCGCTGGTCAGGGCGCCACCCGGGGGGTTCGGAGCGAACGTGGCCTTGGCCCCGGTAGGCAACCCTCAGCGGCGCTGCATCAGCCACAACCAAGCCGGACATCCGGGCGGCACTACCGCCCCGCAGGACCCGCCGGGCCGGGATCGATCTGTGCGTGCCAGGTGAGTGCAGGTGCGGCCGGGGCAGGCCCTCGGAGGACCGAGCTGCCACCCCTCTTCCCTCTCCTCTCCGAGGGCCGGAGCGGGAGTGCATGGGAGTGGAGATCGTCCCGGCCTGCCCCGGGCAGGTGAGGGCTTCTGGAGAAGTGAGGCCGTGGGGAGAAGGAGGAGGGATCCCTGATTGGAAAAGGGGGAAGGCGCGTCCGTTTCCCCCACACCCCTTTCCTAAGTTAAAGGAAGCTCCCGCAGTGTGGTCTTCGGGGAGAACGTGGAGACCAGCTCGCACTGGTAAACTGGTCAAACTTCCGAAAGATGGTGGTTCCAGTGACTAGGGAGCGCCGCTTCTGAAGGCCCCCGGCATCCCGGAGGAGTATTTTGCTAAGTGCCAAAGCTGAGCTGGTAGCGGCTTGCTTCTCCCCTAGATAGGCAGTTTTCTTCCCTTCTAATTTTCATCATCATAGAATGGAGTGGCAGCCGCTCAATATTGCCCATAAAATGAAAAAGTGTGTGTGTGTGTGTGTGTGTGTGTGTGTGTGTGTGTGTGTGTGTGTGGTTGTGGTTGGGTTGTTTTTTGGTTCTTTCCCCCATTAAACTGAGCTCTTTGAGAGCAAAGACATTTTTATTTTTTTGACTCTTCAGCGCTTAGCATCGAGCCTGACTCCTAGATTTAACACAAACTTGTTGCCTGGCTGGTATGAAAGACCCTTCTCAGTTTGGCTCCAAATCTCTTGGACAGCTTTCTTTCGATTTACTGTCCCTTCAGCCGGGTAATAGTACAACCATTTCCAGCCCCTTTATGCATCCTGGCAAGTTGTCTGTCCTCTATCCCGGAAATGTATCCCCTTTTCTAAACTTTTCAGAATCCTAGTCTTTCCAGGGAAGCTTCGGCCATAAAGTCTTTATTGATCCTTGTAACACAAAATATTTTTCCCAGAAATTTTATAGAGTGTTTTTGATCTCTCACTTTGTCCCATCACATTGAACCTTATTTTACATACACTTATATATTGTTTGCATTTGGTATCTTCTCCTAGAAGAATATTATCTTGAGTGAGGGACAATATTATGTGTTTTTATATCCCCATTGTTGAACTGGTATTTTTTTGGTGCAGAAGTATTTTTAAATACTTTTCGAAGTATGAATATGAAATCTTTATTCGATGCCCCAAATTTCTGGAGAACTTAGGTAATGAGGATACAGTGAATACTGTCACAGTTGCAGATATGTAGTATTAGTGTAACTTTAGAAACAATTTAAGTATGTACATGTAACCAGTTTAAATATTGGTCTAGACAAATTGTTAGGGTCTATAAGGTCAGTATTTCCTTATTCTGTAAGATCCATAACAAGTTGAAAAATGACTTCCCCAGTACTACTGCAGTCTTGTGGACCCAGAGCAGCTAGTGCCTTGAATCATAGTTGATTCTGTTAAATATTGAATGTCTGTTGTATGCTTAGGCCCTGAAGGTGATGCAAAATTTAGTTGAGAAGCAGTCCCTTTTCTAATGAAATTTACAGTTTAATATTAGAAGATTAACTCCTTAAAAGGAAATTAGTACAGCTCAACCATGTTGCAATAGGTAATTATTGCATAGCATTTCAAAGAAATAATTCTAGACAAAGTTGTGAAGTGTTTTTTAGGTGTCTATCTTTCAGCACTCCTCTCTTTGATACCCTCAGTCCCAAACTCCATGTGTTCTCATTCTGCTCTTGTTTAGAACTCTTTACTGTAGCAGTCCCTTCTTGAAACCTTTTGAGAGTTCTTTCTCTTAATATAGATTACTTGTCCCCCTGTTTTATTCCATCAGACTTTGCTTTCTGTCACTCATGTTGATCAACTAAGTTTGCTAAGGTGTTTTAATACAAATGTGACCCTTTCAGATCACATTTTTTTGGTTCATTTTATCCAGGGCCTAGAATGTCTTCAAAGAAATAAGTCAAATAATTGGAAGGACCTTTTTTTTGTAATATATTTTATTTTATTTTATAATAACTTTATATTGACAGAATCCATGCCAGGGTAATTTTTTTTACAACATTATCCCTTGCACTCACTTCTGTTCCGATTGACCTTTTTTTTTTTTTTTTTTTTTAAAGAAATCATCTAGTCTATGCTGATCTCCACCCCCACCTAACATCTAGACCTGTGATTAAACATAGTATTGCCTCATAAGGTTGTCTCTTCCATTTCTTAACAACTGTTAGTTCTTTATTTTGAATATTTCAATATTCCTTCCCTATGTCTTTTGTAACAGGACAGAATCTTCCCCATAATAGACATATGGGAATTACTCTGGGGTATTTCTTAGATCACACAACTTAATAGGGAATAAAAAGCAGGATGGTGTCATGAATCAAGGTCTAGTCTTGGAGTCATCTAAACCAAGTTCAGATCCTTTCTCTGATTCAGCCTGGCTGTGTGACCCTAGACAAATCCCTTAACTCCTCAGTGCCTTGGGCAATTCTCCAAGACTGTTAGATTGTAGAACAGATGCAGATCTGCATTTGTTAAATAAATGAATGAATTAATTAGTGAAAAAGCTTTTAATAAGAAGTGACTATATCAGGTAGCATCCTAAATACTGGTGATACAAGCGCAAGCAGTTTCTACTCTCAAGAATTTTACATTTTAATAGGGGAGATAATATACTTTCGTCTGGAAAGTTATAGAGATAGGAATGGGGTCATAGGCCAAAAAATTGATATAGCCATTCCAGGAAAAGAAATGTGAATTTAATTGCTGTTCTGGCAGAACCTGGTAGAGTTGGAAATCAGTGCAAGGAAAGTGGGGGTAAAGTGGAGAGGGAGCAGAGCATGAAAATAGTTGGAAGTGCTAGATCTGGGCTAGTTGGTTTATAGATCTAAATCAAGGCAGTAAAAAGGTTCTCAAGGAAGTGACTAAGAAGTAATGAGTGAGGGGAAGCATGATTGGGGTCTGCCTGACCCCAATATAGTAGGCAAGAGAGTTTCCTCACAAAGAGTTCTTTATACCAATGAAATTACAGGTTTGGAGAGGAAAGTAAAGATTGTCAATGAATATGGCCAACATTGAACATACTATCTCCGAGTTTATACAAATATGGCTCACTTATATAACTTCACTTTCATGATGATAGATGGCTACAGGAATCTTATTGCTTCCCACTAACGTTATTAGGAGCCCTCTGCTATCCTTTTCCCTCTTGTCCCTTCAGCAGTTTTGAGAGGATATAAATGTGCATTAACTCTGGAACTAGCTCATACTGTTGTTGAGAGCTGATAAATTTTCATTGGTAAAAACTGTAAATCAGGATTTGATTGTTAATTGTCTGAACTTAAGGAAGTAGTGGAGAATGTGTTAATGACATAGATTAAATTTAAAAGTGTGTCCAGCATACATTTCTCTCCTTCTCCCCATCAGCCAATTGTTAAATTTTACCAATATACTCTTGCAAACATTCCATCTTCATCTAGGCTTTATTTCTCTCTTCATCACTCCCAGCTAATGCATACTGGGTTCTTTGGCCATCGATTTGGAAATGAGGAAGGAGAGATTTGTTTTAATGGCTAAATTTTGATTCCCTATTCAGGGGCCCTGTCTACACATGCCCCTTTCCTAGACAACAGTTTCTACATCTGTAAAAGAAGGATATAATAATATTTACCCCACAGTGTTGTTGGGACAATCAAATGAGATAATATACATAGGGTTTTTAAATTTTTAAAGTTTATATGAATTTCACATGTATATAGATGTTAACTATTATTAGTAACATTGTTTATAATAAAGGATATCTACCCCATCCCCAATTTTCTTCATGTAAAAAAAAATTATCTTACCGGATTAACAGTCAGTGTTGGAAGTTCATTAAAAAGAAGTTAGTGCTTAGGAATAGAAATAAAATTAAATTGGCCTTGATGTGAGTAGTAAATTCCAAAAAGAAATAGGTTGCTGTTTGTTAAGTGTTCTCAATAAAAGAAGTATTTAAAAGGATACTGTTCTTTTACTTTTATTTATATTTTTCTTTTTAAGTGCTTTATTATTGCTCTGTTTTTGATTTTTTAAAACATCATTATTTCTCAATGATACTCTCTTCCACTCAGTAGAGTCTCCCTTATATTTTAGTTTTAGTCAATACATAAAAAATTTTAAACTTGAATACAATTTTAGAACTAACTTACTAATTATATCACTTAATTTGATTATCACAAATGAGGGAAAAGAGCATTTTATTAACCCTATTTAATAAAGACATTGATATTCAGTTAGGATAGCATACTATAGGATATTATAGGATAGCATACCTGAAACTATCCTAAGTGTTCTGAATCTGAAAAAAAGAGCTCTTTTTACTAAAGTATATCAAACATACCTTTGTGAGGATCATGGAAGATAAAACAGACAAGCTCATATAAGAAGTTCTTGAACAAACAAAATTAATGCAACTAAAATTAAAAAGGAAGCAGTTGATTGGAAGGAAATAGTGGTTACCAAACCCAAATTATCTTGTATATATAATAATAGGTACATGTATATTCTCCACCAATAAAATGTAAGCTTCTTTAGAGTCTCTAATTTATTTTTATCTTTGTATCCCCAGAGCCTGGCACATTGTTGTTATTGTTTGTCCTTCATTCTTAAAGAGAACCATGACATCAGGGACATAATGCCATTATATGATACAAGTGAATTGGATTTAAGTAAGGCAGCGTTGTGCAAGGCCACCTGCCTTGATTTCTCTTCCAGAGCCTTCTGGGTCTAGTAGCAAGATGTAGATCAGTTTTCCCCAGAGCCCAATATTTAGTAGATGCTTAAATCCTTGTTGATTGGTTAGTATGTGATGTGGATTTATAACAGAATAGAAAGGGAAAGGAACAAGCACTGTACTAAGTGTTTTACAAATAGTATCTCATTGGCACTAGGAGGTAGGTGCTATTAATTTTGCAGTTGAGGAAAGTGGGACAGACCAAAGTGATTTATTTGAACTTAAATCTCCTCCTTAGGCCCACTACTCTATTCACTGAGCCATTTAACTTACCTGTGCATATGAATGTTGCATGAGGGTGAAAGTAAGTAATGATGGAATTAACAAATAATTGTGACTTTTTGTTTAAATTAAATGTATTCAATCAATGCCCACACTGATATTCAAAGTTGTAAATTATTTAAGTTGGCTGAAAGCTATCTTCAATTGCCCTTCTAAGAAAAAGTTTACAAGTCTTCCTGCTTGTGGGTTATATTTTATATTCTCAATATATTAAGATGATGAAGTATAATATTTATAATATGTTATTCAATTAATATTAAGCTTTTAAAATGTTAAGCTAAATTCAGTTTCATTAGTGTTCTTAGTTCTTGACAATATGCTATACCAAGTTTTTAAACAATGTGTAGCTCATATATAATACTGGTTTTAATGAACTCTACCAATACTTATGTTATAGGTAAATCACATTGCAACTGTTTTTTAAAATTGCTAATTATGATTTTGACCCCAATCAAATAATCAAATAATATATGCCAAGTGTTTTATAAATGTAAGATTATAACCAGAGAAAAAAACATTATTTGTCCAATAATGTAGGAAAATCCCAATTAACAAAGAGGAGGTTATGTTCCAATAAAAACTGAAAATGAATGCTGTATAATTATAATAATCAAAATTGGCCCTAGAAATAAGAATACTTCCTTCCTTTCATTCAAAAAATGGGTGATTATGGGGACAGAGTGCTTCATGTTAAATATAGTTGTTGTGCTGATTTTCCAGAACTGATATTTTTCTTTGTAAAAAAATCTTACAAGGAAAATTTTGTCAAATATTGAGGGAGGACATGTTCATAAATTAATGTAATGGGTAATAAATATATATTTTTTAAAGACAGAAAGCAAAAGATATCAACAACACAATAATTTAAATTTTTTTAAAAAGATTGTGTCCCCAAAATATATTTGTATGTAAATTATTTGGATCTCAGAACACATTTTTCTTTTGAAACATATTAGAAATAATTAAAAAATAAGAATCTTCTTAATACATGATTCAGTTTAACAGTCTACAGCCCCATATTAGGCATAAGGAATATCAAGTAAAAGAAATAATCCCTATTCTCAAGGAATTTACCTTTTGCTACTGATGATATACACAATGAATATAAACTAAATATACAATAATGTTAAGAGGAAGAGAGAGCTAATAAATGTAGGAATCAAGAAAGGCTTCCTTATGGAGCTAGCATTTGAGCTGTGTGTGTGTGTGTGTGTGAAACAAATTTGGGATATGATAGGTATCCCACAAGATTGAAGTGAGGAAAGACAAGAATTTGAATGTCATGAGTAGAGAACAAATAGCTGGCAAGTCTGGAACAGAAAGTGAAGAAAGTGGGAAAGTAAGGTATAGAAATATAGAGGATTTTGAATGCTAAGCAGAGCATTTTGTATTTACTCCAGGAGGTAATAGGAGCTTATTGACTTAAGGGGTGGGGATAGGTAAGGTGACATGATTGGACTTGTGCTTTAAAAAAAAAATCATTGTAATGATTGAATGGAAGGTGCTTTGGGGTGGGGAGTAAACTTGATGTTATTGGCCATTGAGTCTAACTCTTTGGACCAGACCTGAAAAATGTGCTGGAGTGTATTATGGCAGACTTTAAATGCTGGATTTGAATTTATATTTTATCCTAGAGGCAACATAGAGGCTTTTTGCCTCTTTTTTAAAGGGGAGAAGAGAATGGCATTGTCAGATCTGGTTGGTTTGTTTTTAATAAATATTAATTTGGCAGTTACATGAGGGATTCACTGAAAAGGGAAGAGACTAACATAGAATTAGGGAGATCAATTAGGAAGATTTTGTGAAAGTGCAGGTGAAAAATTATTAGATTTTGAACTAGGATAAAAGCTATAAATAAAGATTTAATAGATGTGGATGTAGCATCAACTAAATTTGGAAATGGAGGTTGAAAGTAAAGGAAGAATTAAGAATTACTTTTACATTATGAACCTAAGTAACCATGGTGGGGATGCTAACAATTCAAATGAAGAATAAGGGATTGAGTTGGAGCCAGGGAAGGAAGGGAATTTATTATAAGTTGAATTTGAGATAGATCTAAGTCCCATTCAAAATGGAATTGAAATATACACAAATGTCTCTCTCATTTTCAAAGGCCAGGCTAATAAAGCACAAATTCAATCAACCAACCAACTAACATTTATAAAAGGCCTTCTAAGCCCTGGGCATAGAAAAAAAAAAATCAGACAGTCCCTACTCCCAAGGAGTTTACAATTTAATGGGGAAGACAAAATGCAAGAAATATATACAAAGTAAATTATATGCAGGATAAATAAGAAATAATTAAAGAGGGAAGGCACGGGAATTAAAAGGAATGGGGGAAGGCTTCTTGTACAATGTGGGATTTTTGCCACTTAGACCTATCCCACTCTTTGTCCAGGGTTACACAGCTAGTGAGTGGCTGAGATGGGATTTGAACTCAGGTCTTCATGACTCAAGGACTGGCACTCTATTACATTATCAACAACAAAGTGCAAGGCTTCTTGTGGAATGTGGCATTTCGGCCGGAACTTAATGAAATCTAGGGAGGTCAGTCGTCTGAGTAGAGCAGAGTGTTAGAGACATGGAGGACAACCTGACAAAATGTCAAGAGCCAAAAGATGAAGCATCTTGTTTACAAAACACCAAGAAGGTCAGTGTCAATAGATCAGAGTGTGTGTCAGAAAGTGAGGCTTGAGAAACCTGGAAAAGTAGGAAGGAACTAGATAATGAAGGGCTTTGAATGCCAAAGAGAGCCTTTTCTATTTCCTCCTGAAGGCAATAAAACTGAAGTTTTTTAGGTTGAAGTTGATTAGGTTAAGGGTTTAGGGTGACATGATTAGATCACCTTTCAATCCCCTCTTCAATACTACTCCCCTCCCAGGGTTTTTTGTTTGGTTTTTTTTTTTTGGACATTGTTCTCTCATGAATTAATTGTAGATGTGTCTTAAGGCTCTGTACTAAATTCTCCTTTCTTTCCTTTATATCTTGTTTTCCTTGGTGATCTTATTAGCTCTCATGATATCAATCATCATCTTTATGCAAATGATGAGCAAGAGTGGAATAGACTGTCAGGTAGCCATGGAATCAGTCAGCAAGATTCATTTTCCCGAGTTCAAATCCAATCTGACCTCAGACACTGTGACACTTCAATTTCCTCATTTGTAAAAATGAGTTGGAGAATGGAATGGCAAACCAATCCCATATCCATAAATACTCCAGATGAGGTCATGAAGAATCAGGCACAATTGAAAAATGACTGAACAGCAACAGAATGCAGATAATTCCCACATCTCCATTTCCAACATTATCTCTTCTCTTTCCTCAGCAACAATCATATATAAAGAGCTCATGCCTCCCCAAACTTCCCAACTTTCCCCTCTTCCCAACTTTCTTATTACTTCTAAAGGCATTTTCATTTTCCAATCTCAGTGTCGTCCTTGACTCCTTGTTTCCCCCCATTTCTAATTTGTGACTAAATTTTGCCATTTCTATCTTCACAATATCATATTTCTATCATTTTTTCTTCTCAAAAAACCACTACTCACAAAGGAACTTTTTAAATGGTCTCCCTGTCCTGTCTTCTCCTACTGTAATCTGTCCTCCACTCAGCTGCCATGCTGATTTTTCTGAAGCTCATTTCTTCTCCTCATATAAACTCCTTTGTCACTTAAAGCTCTTTATAACCTGGACACTTCCTACCTTTCCAGGTTTTTCTTCCTTTCCTTCCTTCCATGAACTAAATGACCCATCTACACTGGTCTAATTACAGTTCTTGGAATACCATATTCATTTCACATCTCTTTTTTTCTCACTGGTGGTGCCTTATGCCTAGAGCATTCTGCTCCCCTAACCTCCACCTCTTGATTTCCCTAGCTTCCTTTAAGACTTAACTCAATCTCATTTTCTAAAAAAGGCTTTTCTTGATCTCCTCAACTGCTAATGCCTTCCACTTATTCTTGTATATAATTGATATGTACTTAGTTATTTACATATTGTTTCTTCATTAGAATGTAAACTCTTTTATATTGGCTAGAAACTGGAAATTGAATGGATGCCATCAATTGGAGAGTGGCTAAATAAGTTATGGTATGTGAATGTTATGGAATATTATTTTTCTGTAAGAAACAACCAACAGGATGATTTCAGAGAGGCCTGAAGAAACTTACATGAACTGATGCTCAGTGAAATGAGCAGAACCAGGAGATCATTGTACATGGCAACAACAAGATTATATGATGATCAATTCTGATGATTCTTGAACAATGAGATGATTCACTTAGTTCCAGTTGTTCAGTGATGGAGAGAGGCATCTACACCCAGAGAGAGGACTGTGGGAACTGAGTGTAGACCATTTTCACTCTTTCTGTTGTTTGCTTGCATTTTGTTTTTTTTCTCAGGTTTTTTTTCCCCTTCTTGATCCGATTTTTCTTGTGCAGCAAAATAACTGTGTGTGTATATGTGTGTGTGTGTGTGTGTATTAGATTTAACATATTTTAACATATGTATTGAACTACTTGCCATCTAGGGGAGGAGGTGGGGGGAAGGAGGGAAAAATTTGGAACAGAAAGTTTTGCAAGGGTCAGTGTTGAAAAATTACTCATGCATATATTTTGTAAATAAAAAGCTTTAATAAAATAAAATTTAAAAAAAGGAATGTAAGCTCTTTGAAGATGGGGATTGTTTTTGCATTTCTTTGTATCTCCAGCATTTAACATGTGCCTTCTTAGCACAATAATAAATATGACTGACTAAACAACTTATACCCTAAAATAGTGGCTCCAACCTCTAATAAACATTGAACTTCATTTAAATTACTCTATATTCTTCTATCGTCCTTGTTAATATAATTCTTAACAAGGTATAATTGGGCTTTTTATTAAAAGATAGAACAATAAAATTGAAATGCTAGATATAGTATTTGAGTAAACTCAACTTTGTACTCTACTACTTATTAGATTTATAATCCTGGTCAAATTATTTTGATTATTTGGGGCATTATTTTCCAGATCTCTAAGATGTGAATATTGGACCAGCTGATTATAGGATTATGATCTTGTGCAGAACCAGAGAGACCTTGTCCAAATCCTTTATTTTACAGGTGAGGAAATGGAGGTCTAAGTTAAGTGAACTGGCTAAGATCACAAGTAGTAAGTATGGAATAGATGGAATTTGAATCCAGACCCCTTTGATTCAGAATCAATGTTTCTTTTGACATATCCCATTGTCCTTATTGTTCTAGAGCCTGTGACTTTATTTTCTCCTGTTTTCACTTAGTTATTTCATCAGTAGTGTGGCTTAGTGTTTCAAAGAGCCAACTTTTAAGTCAAGGAGATTTTTTTCATACTTTCTTTACTTAGGAATAAATCTGATTTCTTTTCTTTTTTGTAAACCTTATTTTCAAGTCATTGATTCTAAGGAATAGCTAAATTCCTTACTTCTTGGCCTTTGTTTAGCTGTCACAGTATTATAAAAGATGCTCAAGTTGAGGGACCATGATAATAAAATTGTATTTCTTTGGAGTTCTGTCCAACCAGCTGTTTAAAGAGCAGAATATTTGAGAGAAGATGCAAGATGCATTTGATTTTGCTTTATATCTTGAGGCTTATCACCTAAATTTGATTCTGTTAACATTGCATAAAATACTCATCTTTTTTTTTTAAATACATTTTATTTTGGTGCCTTTTGTCTTTACATCATAGTGGTTTCCAACCCTCCCTTGTGACAAAGAAAAACAATTAAGCCAAAACTTCTGACACAGAAACCTTTTCTGACAGTGCATATTTATGCCCTTTTAAGCCCCTAGTAGTCTCCCACCTCTCTGCAGTGAGGGAGGAGGTATGTTTTATCATCTCTTCTCCAGGCCCTTCCTTCCTTGGGTTTTTTCAGTTACTCCAAGTTCAACCTCCTTTTAGGGATCTTTCATTTACAATGTTATAGTCATTATATGTTTTACTCTTGTGGCTTATCTGTTTAAATGTATGCAAAAATAGTAGTTTAAAAAAAATACCAATTTGTAATCATTTATATATTTAGAAGCAGAATGGTACAATGGGATTAAAATAGATTTGAAGTTAAGAGAGCACTGATTCAAATTCAGACTGTCACATACTGTGGGTTTGTCTTTGGGGCCAGTCACTTCCTTTTTATGGAGTCTCAGTTTCCTCCTCACTAAAATAGGAATAATAATAATAATACTTGTACTTCCTGCCTAACACAGGGTTGTTGTGAGGAAGATACTCTATAACTTTAAGCCTTATAGAAATATGAGTTATAATGAAGAAAACCATGGAACATTTAAATGGCTGCAGTGAAGCAGTTGGTTTGAAAAATAGTTACTCTCATCACATTTTTACACAAGAGGGAGGAGGCTTAGAATTTGGTTGCATTTTTTATAGAAAAGGTAGGAAGCAAAATAATATACAAGAGGATATTGAAGGAAAATTTCATTCTCATTGGGACATTTCTCATGAATTTTCTTTTAGAAATAAGAATAAATAGTATCACAAAATAGAGTGGCATTTTCCTTAGGATTCCAGACAAAGGCGGAACATCTCAGATGATTTGTTTTGTTGGGATTCAGTGGATAGAGCAATCATTGGGCTAGAATCAGGAAGATCTGAGTTCAAATGTGAACTCAGATATTTGCTAGGTGACTCTGGACAAGTCATTTAACCTCTTGTTTCAGTTTCCTCTTGTAAAATGAGGGTAATAATAGCACCCATTTATCAGCGTTATTTACAGGATCAAATGAGATAACATTTGTAAATTTAGCACAATGCCTTAGCACTTAATTAATTAATGCTTATTTCCTTTCCCTTGTATTCAAAAATATATGCTTTATTATACCTAGCTAGAAACTGAACCTGAACTGGGCTAAGCTTTGATTAGGAAAAGTAGGTACTGGACAAAGGGATATAATTTCAGGACCATTCTAAAATCTCTTTTCCCCTGAAAATGCTTTGTTCTTTACTATTCACTCCTTAGATTCTTAGAATTCCACAATTAGAAATTCATTCCTTTGCTTAAATACAAATGGACTTTGGCAAGGTAACTTATCAAGACTTATTAAGAATAGATAGAATTAAATATCTTTAGAAGAATTGCACATTTAACCTATATCAGATTGCTTGTTGTGGTGGTGGTGGGGCATGATGGGGGAAGAGGGAGAAAAATTTGAAACAAAAAGTTTTGCAAAGGTGAATATTGAAAAATATCTTTGCATGTATTTGGAAAAATAAAGTACTTTAATTTTTTTTTTTTTATGTGATTTTGAGATTCTTTCTTAACTGGTTTTCGTGAAAGGTGAGGAATGTAAAGCATTCAGTTCATTGAATTTATTAATACCTACTATGTCCAGGGCACTTTAATAAGCACAGGGGATTTAAAAACTCCAAACTTCCCAGTGAGTTCTACTCCCAAAAAACCTATATTTTTATTTTATCTTCTCCCCCTCCCCCCTTTTTTTGGGAAGCTTTTTATTTTCAAAACATATGCAAGGATGATTTTTCAACATTGACCCTTGCAAAACCTTGTGTTCCAATTTTTCTCCCCTTTTCCCTTCCTTCCTCCCCTCCTCCCCTAGATGTTAAGTAATCCAGTATATGTTAAACATGAAACCTACATTTTTCTTATGATGAATGCATAGAAAGGATAAAAGAATAGAAAAAGGAGAAACTGGGACAGGAAGGAATTTTCTTTCTTTATAGTTTTGCCAAAGGCTAGCTGTGGTCAAGAGTTGTCTTTATTAACTTTATTTATTGTATTGACCTCTAAACTGTGAATGACTCCAACTGTACAAAGCAGGCCTAGAAACAGGTTTTTAGAGATCAGGTAGAGGCTTAATGAATCAATTTTAGTGTGAGGAATGTGGTTTACAAAACAGAAGCTCTCTTGGGAAGAAGACCGTGCCTTTTGCAATAAAGGCACAGTTTTTATACACAAATGAAAAGTGGGAAGGAAGGAGGAAAGTGGCTTATAAACAATCACGTTTTTGTGGCCTAAGTAATTTTCCACAAGCCCGTTACTGTAAGAAAATTTAGGGTATGATTGTTGCAAATTTCAGGGTTTGTTACTTGGAAGGGACAGAACTCAAGATCTGTGGGATGAGAACAAGTTCTGCAATCTTTGATTCATTTCATTTAACATAGATAGGAGAGTGTTGTCAAGAATTGATTGATCATTTTAAGTTGCATTGTGAGACTTTGACAGCCAAGTCAGAATCTGCTGGGAAAATGGTAGCTCTGAAAAATCTAAATTATTAGTATATTCATTACACATATCATATCAGTTAATATGAATATTAGAATTTTTTTCATAGCTTCATCATTTAAATTTGATTTTGTTCCTAAAATTTTCAAATTTTGTGAAGTGAAAAAAAGTCTACTTAGACTTTTGTAGATAGTGCTAATTCAAAGGTTGGGTTGCATGATTATTCTGAATTCAAAGTAATCTGTGACTCCACAACCTCTCAAGCTCCAAATATGTTTTACTTTTCAATAATCAGCCAGAGGACACAATTAATTTTGAGTAAAGCATTTACTGAAATGGGTTGTATGAAGAGTAGCAACAAAATATATTCCACAAACCTCTCTCACAAATACACCTAACATTAGAAAGAATAAGTACATGTACATAGAAGTTGTAAGATTCACACATTGGATTCATACATGGTCATGGCATATTGGAGTTGATGTTTCATATCACTAATATTCAGGGTCATTATTGTCCTAGAACTGTTCCTGATTGTATTGGTCTCACAGTCTCTGTTAGATTACACTCCACTGGCTGCTGCCGCATACTGGTTGGCCATGATTCCTATTAAGCCCAAGCTTCTGGCTCAGCTGAAGTCTTCAGTGGTTTTGCAGTCCAAGTACGATGCTGCATAGGAACCATATGGATTGGCTTTTTCTCTCTCCAATCGTCTGGATGTATCAGAGAATCCTTTCTCTAGAAGATACAGTACTTGGAACTCTCAAATTAGGAACTCTTTAACTTGGATTTTACCCATGAAGCAATCCTTAAAGTAGGTGCTGACCCTTCTGTGCTAGTAGGCTAGGTTATATGTAGGGATCTTCTCCACAGAAGCTTGGGGTTTAGGCTGCAGTAGTCTTGACTCCTCCTTTCAGCCTGCATATAAGCACATAGGTACTGTGTCTGTGTGTTTTCTGCTGTAAGATACCATTACTCATGATGGAAGAGAAGAATCAAGAAGTCCTTTTCCTCCTTGGTGCATTCTCCAATAAGTAAACTAAAATTATTGATAGGCTTGCTTGAAGTAGTGATAACTTAATTTTTTTTTTTTGGGGGGGGTGTAGTAGGAGGGAATTTCAACTGATAAGAGCTTCAGAAATGGAAGCTACTTATATCTGTATGACACTTCCCTTTCATTTTATGAGTCTTCTTTCAAATAGACATTGCCTATGAATATCTTTCTAAGTGCCAAACAACACTTAATATCAAGCCATTTACTTGACATTTGTGTTTAATAACTGTAAAAAAATAACTTAATGGTAACTTTAGAACTGGAATAAATCATCTTTTCTTTTGAAAGTTGCATTTTTAAGAGCCCAGAATGTGTTCTAGATCTCATTTCTTAGTCTCTTTTCCTGATGGCATCACACAAACAATACTGGCAGTAATTCAGAGGTGTTACTTAACAAAGCTGACAATACCACCATTGCCACTCAACAATATCTGTTTTTCCTCCACTGTTTTTGCCATTATTTAAACTAAAGAGATCTGTTCTCTTTTTTCCCTTTTTCTTGCTTCCTTCCTTCTTTCCTTCCTCTTTCCCTCTCCCTTCCTCTCTCCCTTCCTCTTTCTTCCTTTCTTTCTATCTATCTTTCTTTCTTTTTCTTCCTTTCTCCCTCTCTCCTTTCCTCCTCTCTCCTTTCCTTCCTTTCTCCCTCCCTTCCTTCCTTCTTTCCTTCCTCCTTTTTTCTTTCTTTCTTTCTTCCTTTCTTTCTTTCTTTCTTTTTCTTCCTCTCTCCTTCCCTTCTCCTTCCCTTTCTCTCTCCCTCCCTCCCTTTTTCCTTCCTCTCTCCCTCCCTTTCTCTCTCCTTTCCTCTTTCTTTCTCTCTCTTTATCTTTTTTCTATATCTCTTTCTTTATCTTTCTTTCTTTCCTCATATAGAGAATACTCTTTTACCTGTCACGTCATTAAAAACTTTGACTTCATTTCAACAATTATTGCTAGACTAATAAATAGTTACTTGGGACTATAGTAACTGTGGTGATGGATTCAACTATATCTTAATCAGGATGAAGGGAGATGTATTCTGATCTATGTCCTCTAAAGTAGCACTAAACTATTTTTTTTCTATACCTTTAAAAAACTGATAATTCCCTGTTTTGCTGGAAGAGACTGAGTTTGTTAGTTTTGATCAGTATTATGTTGAATTCAGAGGAAACAATTACTTTCAAATTTTCAATAATTTCAAATCAGAAGTATTTAAGATTTTAATTTTTATATTCTAGTAAGTAAAATCAGTATGGGTGGTCATTTGAACATTTTTTGTTTGCAATGAAGTGGTATTTGTACACTGATAGTGGGTTTTGGTAATTGTTTTGAATACTGGGAACCTTCTATTCATTTCCGCAAATTTTACTTTTTCTATTAAATTTAAGTGTTATGACTATTTCTCTTACTTGTAGATAAGTGTGTTCTTCTGTATATTAAAAGCACATTTGAGTAATGAGTGTGGTGATTGAATTGCCCCCAAAACTGGAAGAGGAAACCTTTGGAGGGGAAGATGACATGACAGATGGAGATCTAGGAAATGGTCTTGGCAGAAAACCTGGTGGTATTTATGAAGCAGAAGATTCAAAGGCATCCAATTCCAGAATAGGATCCTTTTCTTTATCTCCAGGAAAGGGGGAAGAAAGCAACAGTACCATTTTTCGTTATTTCAAGCATCATAATTCACATGGCACATCTTCCAAAAATCATGGATTTGCAAGTTGTAAAAGACAAAATAGTACTGGTAAGACAAAATTTCTCATTTCCCCCTTTATTCTGAGTGATTAAAGCAAATTAAAAATTTTCCAAACACTTCATTTTGAGTATTCATTTGTAACTTTAGTATTTCTCTTCTTCTGGATACTTTATAGGATTGTTGATATGAGTATTCACTTTTTTTGTTTGTTTGTTTTTGCTTTTTTTGCTACCACAAAAGTGCTGCCATAAATATTTTGGTTTATATGGGACCTCTTCCTTGATGTGCTTATCAGCTCTCATGTGTTAAATTATCATCTTCATGGAGATGACTTCCAAATTTCTATGTCCATCCCTAGTTTCCCTCCTAAGTATAGTAATGCACTTACCTTTGCCCTTAGCAACTACTTTCTGGATTTCTTGACCTAGATGTCCAATAGTAACCTAAAACTGAACAGGTCCCATCTGGAATGCTTTAATTTGTTTCTGCTGTTGTTCATTTGTGTCTGACGTTTTATGACTTTCTGAACCATAGAAAGCTAGGTCTTTCTATACTCCATTATCTCTTGAAGTGTATCCAAATTCATGTTCTTTTTTTCCATGACACTATCTATCCTCTCATACTCTGTCATCTCTTTCTCCTTTTGCCTTCAGTCTTCCAAATATCAGGGTATTTTCCAATAAATCTCTTCTTCTCATTGTGTGGCCATAGTATTTAAGCTTCATTTTCAATATTTGTCCTTCCAATTAGTAGTCTGAATTAATTTCTTTAAGTGTTCCCACACCTAAATCGCCCCCTCTTCCAATCTTCTGTTGAGGGCACTATCTCACTTCAGTAACCTAAGTTCACAATCTTGGAGTTATCCTTGACTTCTCCCACTCCCTCAACTCCTGAATCAATTATATATATTTCATTCGTACCTTCTCTCCTTTATTATGGTCTCTCCACCAATTCATGTCTTCATCACCTCATCTGTACTAGTCAATATTCTATCTCTACCACCAGAGGTCATCCTACCTCCAGTCTTTCCTCTCCAATACAGTTTCTACATGGTTGCTAAATCAGTATTTCACACCCTGCTCATTTCATACTTCATTCCCCCAGAAAATCTTCCAAAAATCCCTCGTGATTTTTGGGTAAAATATAAGCCACTCAACCTGATTTATTTTTTACCACCTGTTATTTAAATCCCTGTTTCCTACCTACTTGTCTTAATAAATACTAGTTGATACTACCCTTTTTATTTCATATCGTTTCCCTTTCCACACTGTTTCAATCACATGCAATTGTTAACAATTTATGACATTACATTTTTCACTTCTGCCTTTGCCAAGTGGGTTCCCCATGTGGCCCTTTTGCCTCCTAGCATCCTTAGTTTTCTTCAGAGTCCAGCTCAGATATTGTCTCCTACAGGAGTACTTTCCTAATGATCTTCCTAGTAGCATTATTTTCCTGTTAAAATATTTTGTGTATGTGTGTATCTATGTATATATAAATTTACTTATGCATATGTCTCCTCCCTTCTCTTTTCAGTAGAATAATAAACTCCTTGAGGGTAGAAATAATTTCATTTTTATCTTTGTACCTCTGGATTCCTTCTGTTTTTGTCCTTACAACATGAATCAATAGGAATTGTGGGTATGAACAATCTATTCACTTTGATCACATACTTTCAAATTGTTCTGAAGGGTTCCCCAAACAATTCATAGCTCCATTAACTAACTGCTTAGTGTACCTGTGTTCTCACAGCATTCTGTTTCCAATATTTGACTATTCCCATCTTTTATTATCTTTGCCAGTTTGGTTATTGTGAATGGAAACCTTAGAGTTGTTTACTAATATGCTAATGATTCAGAGCATTGAAAAAATTAGGCATTAATCATGTGCATTTCTTTTTTTCCTTATTTATTTTTTATTAAAGCTGTTCAAATCCTTTGGCCATTTATTTAATAAGGAATCCTTTGCTCTTTTGTTCCATTGCTTCAAAATAGTTAACATAGAAATGAAAGTTAATGTCACAGAAATGAGACTCATTGTTATCTATTTCATGGGTCTCTGGCTAAAAAGTTCATTTTCTGATCAACCTGTTGGTAATTATTTTCCTACTTGGCTAGTTATTATATAGCAGTCAGATTCCCTGGCGTAAAATTTGGTAGGCTTATATTTTACTGGCTTAACCTTCTAGTGCCAGGATCACCTCCATGCCATAAGAAAGCATTGAAGTAAGAATTTTCTAAAGTATATGAAAAATATCTGACACTAATAATGATAATTCACATTTATGTAGTACTTATTTTTTTCTGAATTAGTTGGGATTAAGTGACTTGCCCAAGGTCACACAGGTAGGAAATAGTATCTGAGGCCAGATTTGAACTCAGGTCCTCCTGACTTGAGGTCTAGTGCTCTATTCACTGTGCCATCTAGCTACCCCTTTGTAGTACTTTAAAAAAGAATAAATGTTCAATCCTTTTAGACATTTTTTCATATTTGTCATGTTGTACAAGAAAAATTAGCCCAAAAGGGAAAGACAAAGAAAAAGCAAGCAAACAAACAAACAAAAAAGATAAAAATACTATGCTTTGATCCACATTCATTCTCCATAGTTGTCTCTGGATGCAGATGGCATTTTCCATCCTGTCTGTTGGAATTGTCTTGAATCACTGCATTGCTGAAAAGAGCCAAGTCCATCACAGTTGATCATCACATAATCTTCTTGTTACTGTGTCTCTTGGTTCTGCTCATTTCACTCAGCATCAGTTCATATAAGTCTTTCCAGGCTTTTCTGAAATCAGGCTGCTTTAGCTCTGTCTTTTTTCATTAAATGATCTTTAAGGTTTTTTAATAGTTCTAAATCCTATGATTAGTGTGATAGCACTGTCATTTTTTAACTGTATCCTACAGCTTTGCCACTGTGACCTTGAGATATTCTGCTGGGTTAATCCATTCTTGAAATCCTATCACAAATGATCAAAGATTATGGAATTTTCAAAAGACATGCAAATGAGGCATGTGACAAAATGTTTTAAATCATTAATAATGAGAAAAATGCAAATTGTAACAATTTAGATTTCATCCCAAATTATCAAAGATCATGAAAAGATGGTAGGTGCCAATGTTGGAATAACAGTGGAGAGACAAGCAAACAAATCCACTGTTGTTGATAGAGCTACGAATTGCTACAAACATTCTGAGAAATAATTTGGAAAGTAGTGTTTATACCTTTTCACTCAGGAATGCCATTGCCTGGCATGTACTTGAGGAAGTAAAAAACAGAAAGTCTAATGAAATTTCCAAATATTCATTGCAGTGCTTTTTGAAGTAGCATAAAACTGGAACCAAAGTGGATGTCTATTATTTATGGAATGGCTGAACATATTGGAGTCTATGAATATAGTGGGCTATTTGTGTACTGAAAGAGAAATGACATATGAACAATTCAGAAAAACATGTAAAGATCTTGTATGAATTTGATACAGAGCAAAGGAATAGGAACTGAGAAATATAAAAACAAAAATGACCACAGTAAAGTAATGATAAATAACACTAAAAAAAAAAAAATCATAACTGAACATGACATCTTATTTGGAAAAAATTGAGGTGATTGCTGCTGTGGAATTTACCTGCAGTTAGACAGCGTCATAAATCTGTTTTGATTTAATGATACCTTTCTCTTAAGAGGGAGAATTTTTTTTTTTTAAGAGGGAGAATTCTAATGGGAGGTGGTTATTGAGAAATAATGATGATATGAAAAACAAACAGACAAACAAACAAAAAACCCTAAATAGTACTTTCATAGAGTCTTGGGGGAAAAACCATGACGTAAATTGTACTTCAATTACTAATTTAATTTTGGTTCATGTTCAAAATAGCAATAAAGAAGAAAACAGTACTAGGAATTTCTTGCCAATGATAACACTTTCTTTTTATTTAACTTTACTCAAAAGACTTGACCAATTTCTCTTTAACTGCTCACTTGAAGATTGGTGATTTGTGTTTTTCCATGTCATTGTCACAACAAAAATAAAAACTGTATGATTCTTACCTCACTTTTATTCATATAAAGCTTAACTTTTAGAAATTTCATGTAAAATTGAGCACAATTTCAGAAAGGGAAAATGTAACTGAAGCCATAAATTAATTTTAATCATTCTTGTGAAATTAATTACATATAATGTATCAAAACATTCCTGATCAAATATCCCTATAATTTTATTGATAAAATTGAAACCTAGTGCTTAGCACAGTGCCTGGCACATAGAAGGGCTTAATAAATATTGATTGATTGAAACTAAAAATAGTATAATAAAATTGATGGAGGGAACCCTGAAACTGTCCTGATTTTGCAGGGTGGCGGGGGAAGAAACTCTCCTCAGACAGAGAGCCATCCTTCAGGGCACTTAAGTGGTTTCATGAAGATTGGTCCAGGACCACTCCCTCTTTAGTTTGAACTTAAATGGTCTTATTTAGCTGGAGATCTGAACCTGATATCTCTATTGAGTAGCTGCACCCTCTGTTGAGCTGAAAATTAGTCTAGGATCCTATTTAGCTTGAACTTAAGTGATGTTATTCAACTGGGAATCTAGGCCTGGGGGCAGTGACAACATTGAAGTAATTTCACTCAATTGAAACTTTAGTTTCAGATTTCCTATTTAAAGGGCAATTTAGGGGCTCATTTCTTGGCAGAGGCCTAAAAGCAGGAATATGCCATGCTAAGGGACCTCTCTTTGCCATAGCTGTCTGCCAGGACCCCCTGCCTTCTGTGAGGACATTCTCTTCTCAGAGTTAACCACTCTTTATCTCTGCAGGGTTTCTCTGCTAGTACCTTTATCTCTCTATCAGGCCACTAGCAAAAGCTGACTTCTCAGTGCCAATAAACTTCCTTTTGCCAGTCTAATATTTTGGGTACATTGGACCCACACCAACCAAAGAGGGATTCCCATAACTCTCTGCATTGTCACTAACCGCATCATTTGGTTCCCTGATCACATCAAAATAGTATACTCTCTAAATTACTTTTCCATTATATATAGCATTTGATTAGAATCTCTGTTATGGGCCTTGCTTTACCCATTACAGAATGTATTTTTAAAAATTGTTTTAACTGTTGTTCTATATCTTTTTTTTTTTAAACATTTTAATCTTTATTTGTAAACTGTTTGAATAGTATGTGCAGCTTTGTTGGGTTCACTTGTGGATTGGGAGAAAAGTATATTTGGTTTTTTATGAAAAAAGGATATCTTTTATCTGCTTAAATGTTAAAAGTACTAAATTATGCATTTAATTTCATAGATTCTACTCATTCAGAATTATCAAATGAAGAATTAAGACAACAACTTCATGATGTTTTACAGGTAAATTCTTTGATCTTTGCTATTGTGAAAACTGTATTTGAATCTAAAATAAAGATATTTAAATAAAATTAAAAGTATGTGGAAGACAAATGTTTAAATTTCTATATGTTGTAACTAAGTCTCAGCATGTTCTTTCTTTTCAAGCTCAGGCATTGTCCTTCATCTTAAACCCCATTTTCTCTCAAAGAGATTATATTTGGTAATGAATCTTTCAAGCTTCCTCTTTCACAGCTTTTTGTTTATAGCCATGAAGACCAAGAAGTCCACATCACCTCTTTCCCTCGGTCTCCTTACTTTTAGGAGAATGTGTAGTCTTGACTAGTCTTCCCTCAAATGCAGAAGTACAAAGAGTAGTTCAGCGGTATGGAAATGAGCATAGGGCTGATTTTTGTAGAGAGGGAGGTTTAGAGTTAAAGGCTTGAACAAGAGCAAGTAGATATGAAGCTGTGTTTGTAATATTTTAGTTTAATGTTAAGTAACCACTGAGTTTTGATTGCTCTGAAATGCAAATGATCTGTAATGAAATGCAATGATTTGCAAATACAAATAAAGCAAAATCAATCTTCAGAATTGATTCGCAATGGGTCACTTTTAACCTATAGGTGGTTTATTTATTCCCACAGTGCTCTAAGGCCATAATTAAATATAAGCTAATTGAATTTGTGTTTTATAGATGGTATGTGGAGGACAGAAGAGATCTTAGCCTTATTTTTTCTGCAATTTTCCTTCTTTAGGAAGTAGAAAGTCTGAGAATTGAACTTGAAGCATCACAAAGACAACTAGAGGGAAAAAGGGAAGCACTTAAAATTCTCCAAAGCATGGTAAAAAAAAAAAAAATTTAAAATTGTAATAATGTATTCATATGTTTAAGTGGTATGATTTCCAATTTTTTATATTAACCAAGAATATAATTTTTAAAAATCTGTTTTTTACTGACCCTTTAGTTCTCTTTTTAAACCTTTTAATGTATTCACTTCCACATTTGCATCATTCTCAACTACTATAGTTGTTAATGATTATCAACTTATAGAAATCTGCTTCTTCCCAAATAAACTTTGGTCTTTTGTTTTCCTTTAAGGGGACAGTACTGATATAGAGATGAGATAACACAACTTGAGATGGGAAATTTAAAAATTAATTTAACTAAATAAATATTTTTTTAAAATTTTAAATAATAATTTTTATTTTGAACACTAAAAAAGAGCATTTCCATATACATTGTAGAACAGAAAAAAATGGCTTATAGGTGAAACTATAATTCACTTTTATGTACAAGTTGTCTTCCTTTTTAAATTATATACTATATATTTATAATATATATATATATATATATATATATAAAACTAAATTATGCCATAGCTTCCAAAGTTGTCCTTTTTGTGAATTTTTTTCTGAACTTTCTTTTGTTAAGAGAGAGATTTTAACATAATAGAAGTAGTTGGGAGACCATCCAGAAATTTCTGGTTGGGAGTCAAAATTCCTAGCTATGTCACTATATTGATAATATAATACTTCTCTTTTTAACTATTGGAAAGGAAATTATACATTGATTTATATTATTAGGAAAGATCTTTGTTGAGAGTTGTCTGATGTTCTTTTTCAGTCTTTGCCCTAAATTAACAAATTTCAAAGTTGGTAGTAAAACAAGATATAATGGAATATTGTGCCAGAGCTGTTTTATAATTTACTATTTCAGTTGTTTTAGCATTTTCTTATTTTATTTTTGTCAAATTTATATTGTCTTCTATACTATGGTAATTAAAAAATACTTTCACCATACATACAGGAATGATTATTAGTGAGCTTTAAATGAATAATAGTTTAACTTTGTTTTGCTTAGGCAATATTTAGTAAAGCTACTAACCATACCAAAGAAATACTTCAGAAATCAGAAGAACAGAAGAAATCTTTGGAAAAGGTGAGAACAGATTTCAGAATAGATCTGTATAATGCAGCACAACTTTGAAACTAAATTCTACATTTATTACTTTTAGCCTTTGAGGGCCCAGGTGACAAGCATTTGATTTGTCTTATTCCTTTCCCCTTCCCAGTTTTGAATTTTGCTGAATAATTGTTTTAATGGAAATTACGATATTCTAGCTTATATTTATTTGTATAGTTGTCTAATAGATTCTTCTAGACTACATTTGATGAGGTGCAAATGATGAGGTAGTGATAGTGAAGAGGTGCAAGAATTGGGATGGGGAATCCCCTCTGGTCCAATGTGAAAAAATTCACAAACCCGAAAATCTTAGTGGCAAGAAAAGGGAATTTTATTGTTCACTAAGAAGGAAGCTTTCTTAGCTCCTCATTAGGAGTTTGGCATTGAGAAGTCAGCTTTGGATATGAACAGACAATTTTCAGATGATGAAATTGAAACTATTACCACTCACATGACAGAGTGTTCCAAATCACTATTGATCAGAGAAATGCAAATTAAGACAACTCTGAGATATCACTACACACCTGTCAGATTGGCTAAGATGACAGGAAAAAATAATGATGAATGTTGGAGGGGATGTGGGAAAACGGGGACACTGATGCATTGTTGGTGGAGTTGTGAACGAATCCAACCATTCTGGAGAGCAATCTGGAATTATGCCCCAAAAGTTATCAAACTGTGCATACCCTTTGATCCAGCAGTGTTTCTACTGGGCTTATACCCCAAAGAGATACTAAAGAAGGGAAAGAGACCTGTATGTGCCAAAACGTTTGTGGCAGCCCTGTTTGTAGTGGCTAGAAACTGGAAAATGAATGGATGCCCATCAATTGGAGAATGGCTGGGTAAATTGTGGTATATGAATGTTATGGAATATTATTGTTCTGTAAGAAATGACCAACAGGTTGAATACAGAGAGGCTTGGAGAGACCTACATGGACTGATGCTAAGTGAGATGAGCAGAACCAGGAGATCATTATACACTTCGACAACGATATTGTATGAGGATGTATTCTGATGGAAGTGGATTTCTTTGACAAAGAGACCTAACTCAGTTTCAATGGATAAATGATGGACAGAAACAGCTACACCCAAAGAAGGAACACTGGGAAACGAATGTGAACTATTTGCATTTTTGATTTTCTTCCCGAGTTATTTTTACCTTCTGAATCCAATTCTCCCTGTGCAACAGGAGAACTGTTTGGTTCTGCAAATATGTATTATATCTAGGATATACTGAAACATATATAGGACTGCTTGCCATCTTGGGGGGGGTGGTGAAGGGAGGGAGGGGAAAAAACGAAACATAAGCGAGTGCAAGGGATAATGTTGTAAAAAATTACCCTGGCATGGATTCTGTCAATACAAAGTTATTATTAAATAAAATAAAATTTAAAAAAAAAAAAGAGAGAAGTCAGCTTTGCTAGGAAGACAGACTTCTTAGTAGCAAGGTCCTGTCAGGAAGGCAACAAAGATTAATACTGAGAAGAGAATATCTCCACAATGGGCAAAAGTCCTGGGAGGCAGCTTTGCCAAGAAGAGAGCTTCCTTGGCAAGCATAGTCCTGTATCGGACTTCTGCCAAGATTTGGGGTTCAGAGTTGTCTTTTATTAACCCTCTGAACTTGGGATTCAATTCAAAATTGATGAGATTCCTTCAATGTTGTCAGTGCCCCAGGTTTACATCTCCAATTGAAAAGAGATCACTTATCTTGGGTGTGACCACATCTCTGACCAGATAACTGGGTGTTGTATGGGAAAGGTATGCTTTTCCCAGGGGACAGCCTGAGACCCCAATCACCCTTCTTTTACAGATTAAAGGACATACAGTTTCAGAGTTCACCCCCATCACATTCACTGAGATGTGAAATTAAACTGGTCTTTAAAATTTTTGATTGCCGTTTTCGGTGGTGATACCATGATTGATTGACACAAGTCCAGGAATTTTGAACTTTTACTGGTATTGTTTTCCACCTTTGTGCTAGACAGATTGTCACTGAGAACAAGAGGTGAAAAAAGCAAGACTTTTATGAAAGTGACCACCAGCAGTTCTATATGCTCATTCCTGAAGTTCACACTGTATAAACCACCTGGAAAAGTATACATTTTTGTGAGAAATTGCTGAGAGAAACATTTAATGTGTCAACTCTAAAGGTGAAATCATGGTTAACAAGAGTCTTAGTAATACTGAGAATATTTATCATGTAATTAAAAGTTTAACCAGTTATTTATATTAGATTAGAGTGGATTTATGATTAGTTATTAACAATCATGAGATGTGGTTTTTTTTTTCTTTCTATAGGAAATAAATGCTCTGCAATGGGAAATTGAATTTGATCATAATAGATTTAAAACTGTAGAGGAATCTTGGGCCCAAAAATATGACAGGTTTGTATGCTATAGTATTACATTTTTTTTCTTTTTAAATCAAAATATTCAAAATGAGTATAATTTAACTGTTTCTCCCTTGATGTTTTAATCCTCAACATGGCTGAGTAATAATTATGTATTTTCTTATTACCAATGTTCCATTTTTTAAAAAATTAATGTTAGTACTTTTTAGTATTTAAATTTTGCTTCATGAAAATACTTTTTATAAATTATAAAATTTTTCTTCTTTTTTTGCTATCACCAACATACAGCATTTTTTCTGTTTAATATGCTTTCATAATAATGAAAAGTATTCATTCATTCCTTCATTTGATTGTTTTTCTATGTATCTCTGTATCTATGTATTTATCTACTTCTTTCTTCTGGCAGTATAGACAGACCTGTTTAGGAAATTGACATATCTATCTCATACCTGATAATTATGTGCTGATTTAAATTGGAAAGTGAATTAATTTGCTCTGTATTTATAGAGAGAGCTCTTTTAGTTGAATTGCTAAAATTTCTTAAGCAATAGTAAGGACTGTTGGATAAAGATGATACTGAAAATAGAGCACTTAGAATTTCCACATGTCCATATCACTATTCTGACATTCATTTTAAGTTATAAGTTCTATAAATTTTTAATGATCTAATGAAATGTAATACCTCTTTATCCTTCACCTTTCTTTTCCCCATGGCTTTCTTTAAATAAATGATTCCTAGTAATCCAAGAAATGTATGGAATAAATACTCCCAACTTTTCTCTATTAGAGGTGATTCACTAGAAGAGTTACCTAGTATAAAGTGCTAGTCTTGCAGTCATGAAGACATGAGTTTGAATACTACCTTAGAAGATCTTTACTAGTTGTATGACTTTGGACAAATCATTTACCCTCTTTCTACAGTTTCCTTATTTGTAAAATGGAGATAATAATAGCACCTACTTTACTAGGTATTTGTGACAATCGGATAAGAAAACTAGTAAAGTGTTTTGCAAATCTCAAAGCACTATTTAAATGCTATTATTATTAATTATTCTCTCGCTCTCTTTTTTTTTTTTTTTTTTGCTGAGGCAATTGGGGTTAAGTTACTTGCCCAGGGTCACACAGTTAGGAAGTGGAAGTATTAAGTATCTGAGGTCAGATTTGAACTCAGGTCCTCCTGATTTCAGGGCTGGTACTCTATCTACTACACCAACTAGCTGCCCCTAATTATTATCTCTTAAAAGGAAAAAAAGAAATAAGATGTTCCTTATCTATGTACTTCTTTTAAGTGTATGTGTACACTGATGTAATGTCTATTAGATTGAATTGAAACTAGAGCAAAACAAAAAATATAAAGCAGATCTGTGCAGAAAACTCAAAGGCTTAGAGATATTTCTGGAGAGAATTACTACTTGATTAAAACAATTTATAGTAAATTCAGGAGAAATGGAACACTTTAAAATGACCACACTCCATTAAATTGTCTTTATTTTAGTATTATTCATATTGTAGAAAATATGTACAACTTAAAAATATGAAAAACTACTTTTTGTATTCTAATTATCATGATGACAGTAATTTAACTGAATTGAAAGAATGGGATCATCAGTCATTAATTTATGAGACTTTTTTTTTTCCATTAGAGTATATTGTGAAAATTCAATCCTTAAAGAAACACTGAAATTAAGAACAGAAGAAGTTAAAAGGCTTAAGTCTGAAAATGCAAGTAAGTAAAAACATTTTTTGGAGGATTCTTTGTTTTAAATATTGATTTTGTGAAAATTATGAAGTTATATAATTAGTAGAAATCCACTAATGAAAGCTACATTTTATGATTTTTGACAGAGCCACACATATTCTTATTCTTCTCAGTGTATAATTATTTGATAAACTGGGAGAACTAAAAATCCAGTGGTCAATTTAACGATTTATTTTTTGTAGTCTAATACTGAGTTTGGAAGAATTGAATATCCTTTAAATGTAGGATGAATAACAATGTGATTTTATGATAAAGGTCAAATTCCATATCACAACTATCATCATGGCAGAAATTCTTTTATAACAAAAAATGTAAACAAAAAGTTTCCAGTGCAGCCAAGGGTTTACTTATCTCAAGCAAGAGGGAAGCAACATGCTGCAGAATGAAGGTTCTTGGAATTAGCAACAGAAGCTCTGAATTCAAATCCCAGCTCTGACCCCTTACTACTTTAAGCTAATCATTTAACTTCTCTGTCCCAAAGTTTCTTTATCTGTAAAGTGAGAAGATTGAATTAAATGATCTCTAAGATCTTGACCAGCTTAAAAACTCTTACATTTATGATTCAGTGAACATTCCCCCAAAATTCTATGACAATAGAGAATTTGGATGGTAACTTAGAGCCCTTGGTAATAGAATTTCAGGCTTATATCTAGCTATATACAGGATATATCTCTAAGGTCTTAGTGTAGTTTGAAGCTATTAAAGTTAAAACTGCACTAAAATTTTTGGGACACTCTTTACATATCATAATTTTCTATTCTGAAATTTCACATTTTTTACTTGAAATATATAAATACTATAAAATATTACATAAATTCCCCCAAATGGAGGGCTACCTAATGTGTCAGGAACCCTTTAGTTCAATTGCATGAATTCTGATGAGACATATGAACTATCTGTTAGTTATTCCTCAAGCTCTCTCCATGACTGATGTCTCATTTCTTCTGAGTATACATTTCTCTAATGATACCCTTTACACTGTTTTTCAAGTGCAATTCTTGGCTTGTTATGTGTTAATAAACTTCTTACACCCAACACACTATTACTCTTGGGTTGATGTTTAATTTTAGTTTTTTGGAGATGATCCTTTCCCATGACTTGTGGCCATATAACACCAGGAGAATATTGACCTTAGGATCATTAAAAGCATTATATAGTTTTACAAAAACAATTCAGCCTGCTCATCTCCTTCTGTGCAATTTTAAGCCCAAATCATTGTCTATTTTGTTTTAATCCTGCCTCAAACACTTACTAGCTAAATGACACTGGCCAAGTAATTTTACCTCTTTTGCCTCTTTTTCTTCATCTATAAAATGAGGATAATAATAGCACATTCTTCACAGGATTGTTGTGAGGATGAAATGAATTAATATTTATCAGGTACTTTGCTAACCTTAAAGTACCATACAAATATTAGCTATGATGATGTGCAGTATTTGTTTATGATACCTATATGCATCTATGTATCAATCTGTAGTATCTGTGTGGCTGTGAGTGTGTGCAAGTAGGTAGCCCAGTAAATAGTGTGTCAGGCTTGATGTCAGGAAGTCTCATCTTCCCAAGTTCAAATTAGGCCTAAAATATTTATTAGCTATGTGATCCTGGGTGAGTCACTTAACTCTATTTGCCTGAGTTTCCTCATTTGTCAAATAATTTGATAAGGTAAATGGCAAAATACTCCATTAGAGTATAATTTGCTAAGAAAACCCCAAATGGGATCAAAAAAAGTTGACTGAAAAACAAGTGGACAAGTGTATGAATATATCATTCCTATACTCCCCCAATCTTGCCTTTATACATACATATGCACACATTCACACAGATATACAAATATGTCCATACATACATCATATCCATACACTCATACACATACATATGTATATGTTCGTTATACCTATAAATCAACTTTCTAGGATATCCACCCCATGACATAGTGGACAACAAACATTCTTCATTTATGTCCTTCTTCCAATAAGGATAGCTAGGGAGAACTAATTGAGCAACTACAGAGCTTATTGAGAAGTCCCTGTCACAGGACCTGAAGCAATCAGCAAAATATCAACAATGACAAAACATTTGAGAGGCAGCTTAGTGTGGTGGATAGGGAACAGAAATCAGGAAGCAACTCTTGGTCATGTGAACCTAGGCAAAGACTTGTAAACTCTCTGTGCTCTAGATAACTTTTTAATACTAACAAATTATATAAAAGTTTCTGATATGAAATATGGTAGAGAGAGTTTCCTTATCAGGAGTTTACTATCCTACTGAAATCCCAAAGGACACACACATATACCTACACACACACATACACAGCAACTGGGGGGCCCCACCATTTATAGGGAGTCATCTTTTGATTGTCATGCTGTTTAGCCATTGTTATGGCAAGCATCCTCAGAAAGCTTGTGCTTCTCTAATTCATGATTTGTCATATGTAATTGTTCAGAGTGTCATGGAAGAGAATCTCATTATATCCTTCATAAAATCTGGTATAATCTTGACATTGGGAAACCTTGTTGAATAAAAATTTTCAGGGTGATGATTTGGAAACCATGCTTTTTTTTTTTTTTTTTTTAAAGCTTTTTATTTTCAAAACATATGCATAGATAATTTGACAATATTGACCCTTACATAGCCTTATGTTTCAGAGAACCATACTTTTTTTATAGAAATAATTAATTTACAATAAAACACAGTGGGATATTGTTTAGAATTTTCTAATCACTTTGACTGTAAAGATGAAGAATATAAAATATTATTTGTGAAAGTTTGCCCTTTCCTTTCTTATGATTTCCATGTATATGTCAATTATTCTAATTTTTTAAGAGATGGTAAAGAGATGGTAAAGTAAGCATGTGGAACAATAATTATTAGTATTCTCTTGATGGCCTATTTTTTGTCATAAAAAGATCTAAGAATTTTTTTCCCCTCCATGTCTTTAATATCTTCCCTTCCTTCAAATGTCTCAAGTTGCTGCCTTAATGCTCTCAAAATTTTGTCACCTCCAGCGCAAATAACCTTCATATAGAACTAATGTATAATTTGCAAAGTAACATATGATTATTATCTCATTTAACCCTCACAGCAACCTTGCAAGGTAGATATTATTTTTCCATTTTATAGATGAAAACACTGAGGTTATGAGACTAAGAGACTTGTCTCTGGTCAGACAGCTAGTAATTGTCTGAGGATGAATTTAATCTCAGATCTTCCTGACTTCAAGTTAAGTGCCACCTAGCTGCCCTGATTGTATAGTTGGTCTAGAATAGCTGCTTTTCTCAACTGTTTTATTCAGGGCCATTTCCATTTCCTTAAATAGCATATTCATTCAGGACTGAATTTAATATTAAAGTCAACTGTAGTGGTTTCACTCTTCTTGATGGGGAAAATAATATGTTAAAAATTAATTTAACTTTTTTATTTTTATGGACTTTCATATGATTTTTTTAGTTGGAGTTAATAACTAGGCTGTGAAGTGCGGGTTAGCATCCTGGATGCCTTAGAATCAGCTGGAGTCAGGATAAGCAAAAGTCCTTGGTCTTTATTCTTGATCTTTAGGGATAGAAGTGAAGGGGATGGACACAAGCTCTCCACAATCTCCCTTCTCTTTGTCCACTGCCAAAGTGTCTCTGACTTGTCTTACTTCACCCCTTAATCCCTCCTACAATTCTCTGTATATATCAAAAGATCAAGCCAGCACGAAATAGTGAGAAGGGCCATTTTCCAAGCATAAGCTAATAGAGTATTGTCCAATAGGTAATTAGCCTTAAGTGCTCAGTTGTCTGATTGCAGTGCACCTATTCAGAGTTTCAGCCCTTTACACTAGGCTGTCTCTAAATTTGTTTTTTTCTTTTCTGTTTCTCAGTGCTTTTTGAAGCAAATTTACTTATAATCTTCATCATCCTTCCCCGTAAAGATCTATTGAAGATGTTTTGTTCTAGACCAGACCTGTTCTTGGCTGCCGTGTTTCTCTTCTTAGAGATCAAATGTTACTATCTGGAGTGTTTTCTAGATTTGTTTGTTCTCTTTGTTAATGAAAATTAATTTTATGTCAGTTAAACTTCTTTAGGAAATTATCTAGTAGGGTCTGTTCTTCTATCCACTTCCTAGCTTGGCATCAATACCTTATTTAAATATCTGTATTTGGATATGTTTTTGTTTTAATTATACATATTTAATTACACATATATCTTTTTCTCGTTTTTCTTCTAGTTTTGTATTTCTTTATCTTTGTTGCTCAAAGTTGATGTTCTGACTATGAAATGATAACTGATTTGAGAAAGAATGAATCTGACATCTGAAATGATTGATTTTCTATCCATCAAAATGTTTCATTTCTTTACCTTATTTGTTGCTCATTACGTACCTTGCCTCCCGAACTCCTTTTTTATTTAAAACAAAATTATGAGTATTTTGTGTAATCTCAAGACCTTTGACCTCTCATTTCTTATTCATAAAGTTATTTTTAAACATTTTCACTGTCCTTATATATTCTCTCCCTTGAATTCAAGTTATCTCATATCAAAATATATTTTGATTTAATTTTTAGGGTGTTAACAAGTTCTTCTTAAAATTTCTCTGTGTCTTTATTCCTTTGTGACAGATTTTGATACATAAGCTACAATTTTCACAGTTGTCTCCCTGAAAACACTTATCATGAGCACTGCAATTTGAGATGACTAAATGTCCCATGAAACATTTTTGTTGCTTTTGGATGCGTAATAAAAGCAGCTCTGCCAATTTTCTAATTGGCATCTCTGAAGATTAACTATGAACTATCCTTCCATTTAGCAGCAACTTCCTTTTATCATCTGGCTTCATTTATATCAAGGAGTGTCAAGATTAATATGACTCAGTTCCTCTGATAATATGCTCACTAGTTAGTCATTGGTCAAGGAGCTCACATTTTATATTTTAAATATCTATAACCAATTTAATATTTTTAATGAGAGTCTAAAAACCACATGATTCCTACTATCTCTGTCTCCTTTTATTTCTCAGTACTATATCATTAAAATAAATAGACAGGCAGCATAGGACTGAGAACCTTTTGTACTTTTCTTTGTATCCTGGAAAGTTATGACCAAAAAATTTCCCACCAAGGGCCAGTCTGTTGGTATTGAGCCAACCTTTCTTTAGTGTAATATGCTGGTTTTGAAAAAACAGGCTTTCTTTTGATATGACTAGCTTTGAAACCTTTCTGAGATGCCAGAGGCCTGTTTCAGTTTTCCCTTTGATGGTAAAGGTTTCAATTGATCAATCAATCAATTAAACAAATATTTATTAAACTCTTGAGTCACAACCATTGCATGATGAGACATCTTAGAAGGCCTTGGGATTTGTGTGTATATGTACACATGTGTTTGTGTATAACACAAGAGAATTCATCCATCCAGATATCGTCACTCGTCCATTATGTCTTAGACGAGAGATGTTGAACTTTTGACCCAAAAGCAGCCTGCAAAACTCCCTAATGTGGCCAGAATCAAATTAAAGTCTAAACTGGGAGATATTTAACAAAATAAATAAAATTACAGTCTAACACAGATAATGTTAATATTCGGTTTTCCAAATCAAAATGTGGGCTGCAGGAATCTGTTCATATTAGAGTTTGACAGTACAATCTTAGACAGAAATTGTTGACATAGACAGATAGATAGAGAGATAAGCAGGCATTTCCAGGTAGAAATTCATGAGAAAATGTGCAGGTTTTGTCTATTTAAAATGTTCAAATCGACTTCCGGTTAAGATGGCGGAGAGGAGGCTCACAGTTGCATAAGCTCCGCGCTTTCTCTCACTATCCACTTCATTACAAGCCTCTGAATCAATGCTTGACTGAAAAAAACCCACAAATAGTTACCAAGAGAAGCCATCCTTGAGATCCGCCAAGAAAGGTCTGTCTTTACTGGAGGGCTGGGACGGTTTTAGATCGGGCGCACGGCGGGCAGCGGCAGTGAGAGCACGGGAGCAGACTGGAGAGGGGGTGGGGAGTGATCGCAGCTGTCTCTGCGGGGAGAGCTTCGCTACAGGTTTGGAACCTGCAGCAAGTCAACAGCCCAGCAGAGAAGCCAAAAACACCGGGGCTGAAGAACACAACCGCAAACAGCTGGAGTCTCTCAGGACCTGGCCGCCCCCCCCTTCCCCCCCCTCAGTGACTCAGCACGCTTTGGGATCTCAGAGCGCAGGCGCAGCACAGTCCTGCTAGTGCCTCACTGCTGCCACCTGCAGTCTGTAGAGGAAGCTCGATAACACACCCAGCCCCCCCCCAAAGAAAGACTCCAGTTTTTTCTGTTTTTCTTTGGTAGTTTGTCTCTGATTAATAGACAGAATGAGCAAGAAGCTGAAGAGGACTTTAACCCTAGACAGCTTCTACACAGATAGAGAGCAGACTCTAAATCCTGAGGAGACTAAAAACAGGCAGTCCCCAGGTGATTCCCCAAAGGAGGAGATCGTCTGTTCCTCAGCACAGATGAACCTCATAGAAGTGATTAAAAAGGCTCTCACAAGGGAGCTAGAAGAAAAATGGGGAAAGCAGAGTGAGGCTTGGCAAAAGGAGAAGGAAGCTTGGGAAAAGGAGAGGGAGGCTTGGCAAAAGAGCCTGGAGAAGTCAGTTAAAGAGAGAGTGGATAAAGAAGTAAAATCCTTGAAAAATAGGATTAGTGAACTGGAAACAGAAAACAGCTCTCTAAAAAACAAAATTGGCGAAATGGAAAAAAATTCCACAGAACAAAAGAACTCAATTGGACAATTAGAGAAAGATTTTAAAAAAGTGAGTGAAGAGAATACTTCACTGAAAATCAGAATTGAACAAGTGGAATTGAATGACTCGAGGAGACAAGAAGAATCAGTCAAGCAAATCCAAAAAAATCAAACAATGGAGAAAAATGTGAAATACCTTCTGGGAAGACAACAGACCTGGAAAACAGATCCAGGAGAGACAATCTGAGAATCATTGGACTCCCAGAAAAACATGATGAAAAAAAGAGCCTGGACACTGTCTTCCAGGAAATTATCAAAGAGAACTGCCCAGAAGTCATAGGAACAGAGGAAAAAATAAACATTGAAAGGATTCATCGATCACCCACTGAAAGGGATCCTAAAATCAAAACACCAAGGAATATAGTGGCCAAATGCCAGAACCCTCAGATGAAAGAAAAAATATTGCAAGCGGCTAGAAAAACCCAATTCAAGTATCAAGGAGCCACAATAAGGATCACCCAGGATCTGGCAGCATCCACATTAAAAGATCGAAGGCCTGGAATATGATATTCCGAAAGGCTAAGGAACTTGGTATGCAACCAAAAATAACTTACCCAGCGAGAATGAGCATCTTTTTCCAGGGAAGAAGATGGACATTCAACGAAGTAAGCGAATTTCATCTATTTCTGATGAAAAAAACCAGAACTTAACAAAAAGTTTGATCTACAAATATAGAACTCAAGAGAAATCTAAAAAGGTAAAGATTAATCTTGGGAACTATATTTTGACTATATAGATGCATAAAGAATACATGTATACCTTGTTCTAGAAATTGATGTGGAAAGGACATTGTACCAGAAAAAGGGTAAAGTGGGGGTAGTACATCTCATGAAGAGGCATAGGAAACCTATTATATCTGAGAGAAAGAATGGAGGGGGATGAATATAGTGGGTATCTTACTGCCTTCAGAATTGGCTTTAAGTGAAAAATCTTAAGACATATTCAATCTATGGTGAAACTTCTCCCATCTCATTGAAAAGTGAGAAGGGAAAAGTGGAAAGGGAAGGAATAAGCTAAGCGGAAGGGAATACGGGAACTGGGAGGGAAAGGGGTAAGATAGGGGGAGAACTCTAAGGCGGGGGAGGGACACTAAAAAGGGAGGGCTGTGAGAAACAAGGGTGCTCACAAGCTTAATACTTGGAAGGGGGGGAAAGGGAAAGAAGGGAGGAAAGCATAAACCGGGGTTAACAAGATGGCAAGTAATACAGAATTGGTCATTCTAACCATAAATGTGAACGGGGTAAACTCCCCCATAAAGAGGAAGCGGTTAGCAGAATGGATTAAAAGCCAGAATCCTACAATATGTTGTTTACAGGAAACACACCTGAAGCGGGGAGATACATGCAGGTTAAAGGTAAAAGGTTGGAGCAAAATCTACTATGCTTCAGGTGAAGTCAAAAAAGCAGGGGTAGCCATCCTGATCTCAGATCAAGCTAAAGCAAAAATTGACCTAATTAAAAGAGATAAGGAAGGACACTATATCTTGCTAAAGGGTAGCATGGATAATGAAGCACTATCTATATTAAACATATATGCACCAAGTGGGGTAGCATCTAAATTCTTAAAAGAGAAACTAAGAGAGCTGCAAGAAGAAATAGACAGTAAAACTATAATAGTGGGAGATCTTAACCTTGCACTCTCAGAATTAGATAAATCAAACCAGAAAATAAATAAGAAAGAAGTTAAAGAGGTAAACAGAATACTAGAAAAGCTAGATATGATAGATCTCTGGAGAAAATGTAATGGAGACAGAAAGGAATACACTTTCTTTTCAGCAGTTCATGGAACCTATACAAAAATTGACCATATATTAGGACATAAAAACCTCAAACTCAAATGTAGTAAGGCAGAAATAGTAAATGCATCCTTTTCAGACCACGATGTAATGAAAATTACATTCAACAAAAAAGCAGGGGGAAGTAGACCAAAAAATAATTGGAAACTAAATAATCTCATACTAAAGAATGATTGGGTAAAACAGCAAATCATAGACATAATTAATAACTTCACCCAAGAAAACGATAATAATGAGACATCATACCAAAATGTATGGGATGCAGCCAAAGCGGTAATAAGGGGAAATTTCATATCTCTAGAGGCCTATTTGTATAAAATAGAGAAAGAGAAGGTCAATGAATTGGGTTTGCAATTAAAAATGCTAGAAAAGGAACAAATTAAAAACCCCCAGTCAAACACTAAACTTGAAATTCTAAAAGTAAAAGGTGAGATCAATAAAATTGAAAGTAAAAAAACTATTGAATTGATTAATAAAACTAAGAGTTGGTTCTATGAAAAAACCAACAAAATAGACAAACCCTTAGTAAATCTGATTAAAAAAAGGAAAGAGGAAAATCAAATTGTTAGTCTTAAAAATGAAAAGGGAGAACTCACCACTAACGAAGAGGAAATTAGAGCAATAATTAGGAGTTACTTTGCCCAACTTTATGCCAATAAATTCGACAACTTAAATGAAATAGAAAAATACCTCCAAAAATACAGCTTGCCCAAACTAACAGAGGAAGAAGTAAATATCCTAAACAGTCCCATCTCAGAAAAAGAAATAGAACAAACTATCAATCAACTCCCTAAGAAAAAATCCCCAGGACCAGATGGATTTACATGTGAATTCTACCAAACATTTAAAGAACAATTAACTCCAATGTTATATAAACTATTTGAAAAAATAGGGATTGAAGGAGTCCTACCAAACTCCTTTTATGACACAGATATGGTACTGATACCTAAACCAGGTAGGCTGAAAACAGAGAAAGAAAATTATAGACCAATCTCCCTAATGAATATTGATGCTAAAATCTTAAATAAAATATTAGCAAAAAGATTACAGAAAATTGTCACCAGGATAATACACTATGACCAAGTAGGATTTATACCAGGAATGCAGGGCTGGTTCAATATTAGGAAAACTATTAGCATAATTGACTATATCAATAACCAAACAAACAAAAACCACATGATCATCTCAATAGATGCAGAAAAAGCATTTGATAAAATCCAACATCCATTCCTAATAAAAACACTTGAGAGCATAGGAATAAATGGACTTTTCCTTAAAATAGTCAGGAGCATATATTTAAAACCATCAGTAAGCATCATATGCAATGGGGAAAAACTGGAACCTTTCCCAGTAAGATCTGGAGTGAAGCAAGGTTGCCCACTATCACCATTATTATTTAATATCGTATTAGAAACACTAGCCTCGGCAATAAGAGTCGAGAAAGATATAAAAGGAATTAGAGTAGGCAATGAGGAAACCAAACTATCACTCTTTGCAGATGATATGATGGTATACCTAGAGAACCCCAGAGATTCTACCAAAAAGCTATTGGAAATAATTCATAATTTTAGCAAAGTAGCTGGCTACAAAATAAATCCCCATAAATCCTCAGCATTTTTATACATCACCAACAAAACCCAACAGCAAGAGATACAAAGAGAAATTCCATTCAGAATAACTGTTGATACCATAAAATATTTGGGAATCTATCTACCAAAGGAAAGTCAGGAATTATATGAGCAAAATTATAAAAAAGTCTCCACACAAATAAAGTCAGACTTAAATAATTGGAAAAATATTAAGTGCTCTTGGATCGGCCGAGCGAACATAATAAAGATGACAATACTCCCTAAACTAATCTATTTATTTAGTGCTATACCAATCAGACTTCCAAGAAAATATTTTATTGATCTAGAAAAAATAACAACAAAATTCATATGGAACAATAAAAAGAATCTCAAGGGAATAATGAAAAAAAAATCAAATGAAGGTGGCCTAGCTGTACCTGATCTAAAATTATATTATAAAGCAGCAGTCACCAAAACCATTTGGTATTGGCTAAGAAATAGATTAGTGGATCAGTGGAAAAGGCTAGGCTCACAAGACAGAATAGTCAATTATAGCAATCTAGTGTTTGACAAACCCAAAGCCCCTAACTTCTGGGAAAAGAATTCAATATTTGATAAAAACTGCTGGATAATTGGAAATTATATGGCAGAAATTAGGCATGGACCCACACTTAACACCATATACCAAGATAAGATCAAAATGGGTCTATGACCTAGGCATAAAGAACGAGACTATAAATAAATTAGAGGAACATAGAATAGTTTATCTCTCAGACTTGTGGAGGAGAAAGAAATTTGTGACCAAAGATGAACTAGAGACCATTACTGATCACAGAATAGAAAATTTCGATTACATCAAATTAAAAAGCCTTTGTACAAATAAAACTAATGCAAACAAGATTAGAAGGGAAGCAACAAACTGGGAAAACATTTTCACAGTTAAAGGTTCTGATAAAGGCCTCATTTCCAAAATATATAGAGAACTGACTCAAATTTATAAGAAATCAAGCCATTCTCCAATTGATAAATGGTCAAAGGATATGAACAGACAATTTTCAGAGGATGAGATTGAAACTATTACCACTCATATGAAAGAGTGTTCCAAATCATTATTGATCAGAGAAATGCAAATTAAGACAACTCTGAGATACCACTACACACCTGTCAGATTGGCTAAGATGACAGGAAAAAATAATGATGAATGTTGGAGGGGATGCGGGAAAACTGGGACACTAATGCATTGTTGGTGGAGTTGTGAACGAATCCAACCATTCTGGAGAGCAATCTGGAATTATGCCCAAAAAATTATCAAAATGTGCATATCCTTTGATCCAGCAGTGTTTCTATTGGGCTTATATCCCAAAGAAATACTAAAGAAGGGAAAGGGACCTGTATGTGCCAAAATGTTTGTAGCAGCCCTGTTTGTAGTGGCTAGAAACTGGAAAATGAATGGATGCCCATCAATTGGAGAATGGCTGGGTAAATTGTGGTATATGAATGTTATGGAATATTATTGTTCCGTAAGAAATGACCAGCAGGATGAATACAGAGAGGCTTGGAGAGACCTTCATGAACTGATGCTAAGTGAAATGAGCAGAACCAGGAGATCATTATACACTTCGACAACGATATTGTATGAGGACATATTTTGATGGAAGTGGATTTCTTTGACAAAGAGACCTGAGTTTCAATTGATAAATGACGGACAAAAGCAGCTACACCCAAAGAAAGAACACTGGGAAACGAATGTGAACTATCTACATTTTTGTTTTTCTTCCCGGATTATTTATACCTTCTGAATCCAATTCTCCCTATGCAACAAGAGAACTGTTCGGTTCTGCAAACATATATTGTATCTAGGATATACTGCAACATATCCAACATATAAAGGACTGCTTGCCATCTAGGGGAGGGGGTGGAGGGAGGGAGGGGAAAAAAATCGGAACAGAAATGAGTGTCAATATAATGTAATTATTAAATAAAAAAACTTAAAAAAAAAAAAATAAAATGTTCAAATGGATATTATTCCATGTGATATAGAATGTAACTCTTTCATTCCTGGCCTTCCTGTGATATATGTGTGTGTGTGTGTGTGTGTGTGTATATATATATATAAAATTTTTAATTTCTGCAATAAACAAGTACTTCTATAAAATAGTATAATAGATGATTGCACATGAAAATGCAAATGTTATATACAACTTACTATTCCTTTTAAATATATAATAGTAATTATATAAATTTCTTTTTTCTCCTTCACTGCTCATTCCCCACCAAGATATAGCTATCAGACACAAATATATGTGTATATGTGTGTGTGTGCATATATATATATAATAATTGGGTTTTGGATTTTTAAAAAAATTTGTTTTTTTCCTGTGTGGGTAGCTAAGCCATTTTTGGGGTGATCCTGAATTTCATTCAGGAGACACTGCTAAGGTTAAAAAGAGGAAATAGGATTATATCCACCTACAGTTAAATCTGTTAAGTCCTAATAAACTACTAGGTTGAAAAAAAAATCATCGGTTCTGCACACATATACTGTATCTAGGATATATTGTAACCTATTCAACATGTAAAGGACTGCTTGCCATCTGGGGAAGGGGGTAGAGGGAGGGAGGGGAAAAATCGGAACAGAAGTGAGTGCAAGGGATAATGCTGTAAAAAATTACCCTAGCATGGGTTCTGTCAATAAAAGTTATTTAAAAAAAAAAAAAAGAAGAAAAATCATCTTGGTCATAAGTCTTTAACATTAGGTTTATGGACGCCTATGTAGTCTATAGATAGATTTTAAGGGGAAAATTAAATTATCATTTCAATATAATTGTTTTCCTTTTAAATTTTTATATTTTATTTTTTCCAATTTTATATATAAAGATAGTTTTCAGCATTCATTTTTCTAAGATTTTGAATTCCAAATTTTTCCCCTCCTCCCCCAAGACAGTGAGCAATCTGATATAGCTTATTGTATATTTTGTTTTATGCATTTAAAAATATTATTCTTAGAAGGAGTCCATAGACTTCACAAAAAAAGTTTGGTTATCTCTGATCTAAATCAAGGGCAGAGTATTAGAAAGGAAATATTTGAGTAGGTTTTTTTTTTTTTTTTTTTTTTTTTTTTTGCTGAGGCAGTTGGGGTTAAGTGACTTACCCGGGATCACACAGCTAGGAAGTGTTAAGTATATGAGATCAGATTTGAACTCAGGTCTTCCTGACTTCAGGGCAGGTATTCTATTCACTGTGCCATCTCGCTGCCTCTTCAGAGTAGTTTTAAACATTAAAATTCTCTTTTCTTTATAAATCACATATTTAGATTATTCTAAGTGCCTCAATGTGAACTCTGTCTTAACAGGTAGTATCTGTGTTAGAGTGTGGAGTAAGGTGGTGAAAATCCCCTTGAATTAAAATAGTTCCAAAAATTCATCATCTTCAATATAAAACTTTTACCTTGAAAAATAAAACTGCTTTATTTAAATCTTCTACCACCTAATAGGGAAATTTTCAGTTTCATTCATATGGTTTATAAAAAATGTGACCAATAAAAAATATAAACAATGGCTGAACCATTTATCTTAAGATTCTGTTATTGGGTATCACAGTAGTCAAATTCTCTGGTGAAATTATCTCCAGCCATTTAAGATTGTGTGTTATTGGAGAGTTTTTCATCTGAAAAATTGGAATAATTTCCATACAATGAATCAGTTCTAGGGTTGAATAATTAGAACACATCCATATTGTTCATAGCAACAGTAATGTACATTTATTTAATGCTCTATGCTTTATAATACCCTTTCACAACTCTTCTCTCATTTAATCCCTACTATAATACTTAGTAATGAGCTTGGTTTTCTTCATAATGCCAAATTCACTTATCCTTCTGATCCAATCAACTCCATGTTGTCAATTCCATCTTCCATTGTCAATGCCGCTATCCCAAGCCCTCCTTCTTTCTCTTTGCCTAAAATTACCTTTGCTTCCCGTATATTCTCTTTCCCCATAGACAATTCCACATTCTGCTGACAGAATCATGGTCCTAAAGAACTCAAGTTGCTCTCTTGCTCAAAAAACCCTCAATGACTCCCTATTACACAGCAGAATCAAGTCCATACTATAGAAGGTTGTCCTTCCATTCTCCGACCAAAACCATCTTTCTCCTTTCACCTGCCCCCTTGTTCTCCCTTTGAATGTTATGTTCTAATTGAACTGGACTGTTCATCACCCCCAAACATAACCAGTGCCTTTCTGCCTTTACCTTAGAACACCTTCTTCTCTAGCCTGAGATCCTCCCCCCAGCCCCACCACTATTTCTACTTGTCCTTGTCCTCCTTGGCATTTGATACGTGGTCCCAGTGCCACCTGCCCTATTAATCTTTCCCTGATTCTCCTATCCAGAAGTTCTCTCTCCCTCTTCTGTGCACTCATGACATTCTTTTCTTCTCTTCCAGTGATAAACATTGCATTTTGACTCACTGTGGCTTGCTCCTTTCTATAACTAACTGCAAGTTCCCTGAGGAGAGGTGGAGATCTTATTTTGATGATTTTTAAAAATCCTCACAAAACCAAGAATATAGTAATCATTTAATAAATGTTTGTTGACTAGAATAATGCCTTAGAGGATTTATGCCATCTCTTAGGAAATGACTGTGGTTTATGGCATAGCCTTGGCAAGATAATCTCATTTATCTTACTTGTTCTCTTCCCTAGCTCTGAATCAGCAGTGCCTGGAGTCTGTTGCAATGCTTGATATAAAACAACAGAAGCTTGTTCAGGAAAACATGAGCCTTAAAGGTGACCCTACGGAGGTTACAAGTCTGGAAGTAAGTGTGTACGAATTTTGAAAAGCATGGTGTTTGAGAGAGAGAAAAATCTTTTCCTCTTTTTCTTCTATTTCCTTTAGATTTAAAATGGAAAAAAAAAAAAAGAACAAAGGGACAGCTAAATGTTGCACTTGAGTTCAAACCCAGTCTCACTTAACACTTCCTATCTGTGTGACCCTGAGCAAGTCACTTAACCCTAATTGCCTTACCTTCCCCTCAAAATAAAAAAAATAAAATGCAGTGGCACAACATAACCAATATGGAAGTATGTTTTTCATAAATACACATGTATAACCTATATCTAAATCCTTGTCCTTTCAATGAGGGAAGAAAGGAGAGAGGGAAGGAGAGAATTGGGAATTCAAAACTTTAAAAAGCAAATGTTAAAAATTGTTTTTACACGTAATCAGGAGAAAAATAAAATATTAAACAAACATTAAAAATAAACAATAAACATAAAAAATAAAATATTAACTAAACATTAAATAACAATAAAATTAAAGAAAAATATTAACAAAACAAAACAAAACAGTGGCAGTCTGGCTTCTCATATCACCTTTGTTTTATCCTGGATAGATCTTGCTTGCCCATAATTATTTGCATATTGGCTTCTTAGTTAGCTCTTCAGTGAGGTTTTTCAAAGTAGATACTGGGTTGTTTTTTTAATTTTGTTTTGTTTTGTTTTTGCCTTTCTTTGTATCCCTAGCACTTAATACAATTTCTGGCATATTTAGGCACTTAATAAATGTTTCTTGATTTGACTTTAGTCTCTTCACACCTGGGGTAAGAGAGCAATCTTGCTTGGTTAGATCGGACAAAAATTTTCTGCTTCAATGATTCTGTTGACTGTGTTGTAGTTTTGTTTTTTTTTAATGGGTGTTATAGCACTATGATTTGGAGTGTCAGGCTTCCCTGCAAATTCCAGAACAAAAGTTATTAATATATAATATAATATTATGTGAATTCTTAACAAAAAAAGTTGTGTGTGTTTTTTGGCAAAAAATTGTTGTTAAGAAGTTAAAAGGATAATAGAATTTTGGGAAAAGGATAATAGAATCCTGGTTCTCTATCTTTACATGCACACACATACATACATGTGCATGCACACACACATATGTAAAATGAATATATGTGTGTGTTGAGAGTTTACTGTGATATGGATGCTATGCATGCATCACACACCCTATGTCATTGGTCTTCTTTGAAAATGAAGAGCAACCAACAATATATGTATGTATATACACATATGTATACACATAAATGGTATATTTATCATTAATATATATCAATATATTATTTATTAATTAATACACAATAATTATATATAAAAATATAATTATGCCCATACAATAATGCTCTTATTATCCCATCCTCAATATATCAGGAACATGTAAAACTTAGAAGAGAATGGTGACATTATTTGAATGGTTGAAAAATAGCAATAAGAAAAATGAAAGAAGTTAGATTTAAGAAAAGACTAAAAGAGTGATATCTTAATTCTTATACAGAAAGGGAGACTCTAATGGACAAGTAGCTCAAGTACCTAGAACCCTACTCTTAATGAAAGGGGACATGGATAATTTCAGCACAGTGACTAATCCAAAAAAACTTTTCTATTCATATTTAAAAATTTTTATGTGATTGAGATTTTGTAGTCAGTTATATTTTGTACAGTAAATATTTAAAATTAAATTTTTGTCCCTTTGTTCTCCTTTTGCATGTTCTGTTCTAATTGAACTGGACTATTCACTATCCCCTGAACATGACCAATATCTTTCTTAGTACACACATTTTGATAATTCAAGGTAGAATGGATATAGTTGAAGTATCAGAGAAAAACCAGAGAAAAACACAAAGAAATTAATAGATGACAAATTGAAAACTAAAAGCATAATTAGACCACATTCCTTCTGAAGATAAGTAGGTTGTTGTTGTTGTCAGTATTTGAAGACATTGATATGGAAAAGAGGGGAGATAGGTTTGATTTTATTATGTTCCAAGTAAATAAGATTCCCCCCCCCCAGTTGTTAATTCTCCTTGATATCATGGAATCTTGTGTATGATTTATGTCTTTCCCTTTTCAGTTTCTTTAAATAATAATTGTGAATGATGTGCTACAAATGACATTTAGTGACTGGGTGCTTTTGAATTCATAGCTGGCAGTACTTGGGGCTTGCATCTGTAACCATCCTGGAGGACAACCTTGTTCCTGTGCTAAGACAGCTGCAGCTGCTAGAAAACAGCTTCTTCAGCAGAAGCAAGAGGTAACTCTTGATTTGGTCAAATGATTTTAACTGTTAACTGTGCCTTATTTCTCCATTTTAAGACATTGGGATTAATGGAAAAGTCAAATTTGTAATGACTTTTTTCATGATGACAAATGTTAACTGCTGAGATTTAATTGGTTCTCAGCCAGTATGATTGACTAACATATTGGCTGTTGCTTCATTAGAATTTTTTAAAAATTGACCCTATAATTTCCTTGGGGCTGCTCGGTTATGCATGGGTACAATAATGGGCCTGAAGTTAGTAAAAGCTGAATTCAAATCCTACCTCGGAGATTCACTAGTTATGCGATTCTGGGCAAATCACTTAATCCCATTTGCCTCAGTTTCCTCATTGGTAAAATGAGCTGGAGAAGGAAATGGCAAATACTCATATTTTTGCCAAGAAAATCCCAAAACAATTCACAAAGAATCAGGCATGACTGAAATGATTCTACAACAAAAATGATTTCACTAGTATAGAAAACTAACAGGGAGAGGAATCTTCCTCTACTAATATCGATTGGCACCTTAGAGAAATCCACAGGTCTCTTTATCATCTTCATCATTTTTGACCTTTGTTTCTGACATTGTGGACTATCTCTTTGTGAACACCCTCTTTTCCTTTGGTTTATATGTTATAACTATCATAGAATTATAGATTTGGAGTGGGAAGTTTTAGAGACCACCAAGCACACCCTCTCCATTTTACAGATCAGAAAATGGAGGCAGTTGCCCCAAATTCCATAGTGTCCGAGGCAGGATTTACCTCATTTCAAATCTAGTGCATTATCTATTACCCCAAACTTCTTAAATTATGGCTTTTCTACCTTTGGAGCATTTTTTGGTCTCTTTTGCCAAAATGTCATCTTCCTAACAAACTGTAAACATTCAAGGCTCTATCTTTTCCATTCTTCTCTTTTTTCCTGTATCCATATATTTGGTTATCTAATTTTAGTTATTATTTAGTTATCATCTTTATGTAAATGACTCCTCACTCCATATCTCCCCTAGTCACCCACATGTTTAGCTTTACAGCTATTTTTTATTTTACTTTCTTCCTCTCTCTTCATATCCAGCTAAGTAACAAATCCTGTTGTTTTTACTTCCATCACATTTCTCCCCCTCATTACTGGTGCCTAAACACTAGTTCAGGTCCAATCACTGATTACCAGTTTCTTAACTGGTTTTCCTACCTATAGTCTTCTCTCAAATCCACCTTCTATTCAGTTGCCAAAATAAACTGTCCTAAGGCCCAGATCTGACTCTGTCTCTTCTCTGTGCAAAAATTATCGCTGGTTCCCCTGTTGTCTCTACGAAAAAGTATAAATGCTTTAATTATACTATCTTCACAGTAGGACTACTACTAGCCACATTAGTAATATGACTGCTGTTACTACTACTATTACTACTTCTAGTAAGTAATAGTCTACTACTATTTTATCCTATATAAGCTGTACAAGTCTAGAAATTCTTTATTTTGCTTCCCTTTATATACTCTTCATTCAGTCAAACTGGATTACCTGTTTTTAGTATTCAGCATTTCACCTTCCATCTTTCTATTTTTCACAAGCTATTCCAAAAATTTTGGGGTTTATCAAACACTATGGTACTGTTTTGGTGAGTTTCTATATATGATGTAGCTAATCCATTCTATCATTTTACTCCCTTTTTGTTTCTAGTCAGTACTATTAGTTTTGATGATCACTAGTTTGAAACCTGGTACTACTGGGCCCCATCAAAGGTGGTATTTAAATTCAGGTCTTCCTGACCTTAAAACTAGAACTGATAGGGGTGTGTGTATGTGTGTGTGTGTGTATGCATGTGTGTATTTGAGTGATATTTGTATATTTATGTTTTTATATATGTGTTGTGTATTTGAGTGATATTTATATATTTATGTTTCTATATATGTGTATAAGCATATATACATGTGTATTTCAGTGATATTTGTATATGTTTCTTTGTAAGTATTTGAAAAGGTATATATGTGTGTATTTCAGTGATATTTATATATTTGTTTTTCTGTATATGTGTGTGTAAGAGTATATACCTGTATTTCAGTGGTATTTGTATATTTATGTTTCTATGTATGTGTTTGTAAGGATATATATATATATGTGTGTGTGTGTATTTCAATGATATTTGTATATTTGTTTCTGTATATGTGTATGTGTGTAAGGGTATATAAATGTGTGTATTTCAGTGATATTTATATATTTATGTTTCTGTATGTGTGTGTGTGTGCATATATGGTAGCAAGATGGCACAATGCATAAAGACTAGAATTAGGAAGACTCATCTCCCTAAGTTTATATCTGTTTCAGAAACTTACTAATTGTGTGACTCTGGGCAAGTCACTTCACCCTGTCTGCCTCAGTTTCCTCATCTGTAAAATTACCTGGAGAAAGAATTGGCCCACCACTCCAGTATCTTTGCCAAGAAAACTCCAAATGGAGTCATGAGCAATTGTACATGACTGAAATGACTAAACAACAACCTATGTATATATATATGTGTATATCTCAGTATTATTTGCATGTATGTCTATATGTTTGTATTGTGTATGTGCATACATGCATGCATATGTGTGAACATGTTGCCCCATTAGAATGTTAGTTCTTTGGGACCAGAGATTGCTTTTCCTTTATCCTTGTATCCCTAGCACTTAGCACATAGTTTCTGATGTCATTTAGTTAATAAGTATAATAAATACTTATTGACTGACTGATTGACATAAAGCTTTGATAATGACATATTCACAGAGTACATACACAAGGCTAGTTAATCCAGGGTTCATGGAATTACAAAATTTGAGATTTGAAAGGGACTTCAGTGACTGTCTAGTCCAACTGATATATGAAAGTAATCCCCCTATAACAGGTTAGAAAAGTGGTTGTTTGTATGAAGATTTCTGGGGAGGGGAACACTACTACCTCTCTAGGCAACTCTTTTTAAAAAAAATTTAATTTTTAGAAATTTTTACTAACATCAAGCTTAGACTGACTTCAGTATTCCCTGATTTTATTCTGCATGTTGTCTGTCTTGAATTGTGGCACCTAGAACAAAACAAGATACTCCAAATGGGGTCTGAGTACCAGGAGATTATTGCCTTCATATTCCTGAAAGCTTGTCCTTTTAGTGTAATTAATTAATTCATGTTCTTAATCACAGTTATTTTAGCTACTATATCATTTTGAGTTTGCAGTCCTCGAAACATTATTGGAAAGATTTTTGAGAGGAAGAGTAGCATATGATTAATTAATATTAGAAATATAAACTCTATTTTCCCCATGCATTAATACAATTAATTTTGAGGTCAAAAGAGATAGTTTTCATGTCAAAGAGAAATATGATTTAGAGAAGGGAGTGAATGATAAAACTTAAGAAGATAAAAGTGACTTATCAACACACAGAAAAATGCAATGGAGTGCTGAAACCTCTCAGACAGCATGGTGCCAAAGTTAACTAGCACAGATAAAGCTGGGACGTTTATAATTATGATAAGCATCATTATTGAACTGAACATACCTGACATGATTTTAGAGCAAGGTACTGAAAGACAAGGGCTTAAAACCAATGGGAATGTGTTTAGGACACAGCAAAATAAAAATGAAAAGTCTCAGAGTATATTGTTGAATGATTCCTTCAGGATCTTAAATCAATAGAAATATTTAAAATGTTATACAATATAAGCTTTTTAAGTCAAGTTTTTGTGTTTTAATGGGAAAGGCTGTATTTTTTTTTAAAAAAGAGAACTCTAGACCTTGCCTTTGGCAGTCGGGTGGTGCAGTGGATAGAGGACCAGGCCTGGAGTCAGGTAGACTCGTCTTCTTGAGTTTGTGGCCTCACACATTTACTGGTTGTCTGAACCGGGACAAGGCACTTAACCTTATTTACCTCAGTTTCTTCATCTATAAAATGAGCTGAAGAAGGAAATGGCAAACCACTTCAGTAGTTTTGTCAACAAAACCCCAAATGGGTCAGAAAGAGTTGAACATGATTGAAATAACTGAAGGATAAAAAATCTTGGATAAGTTACTTTCTATGGAAGTAGACTCATTTAGAGGCATGTTAAATGTATGTTATAAAGACTTATTATTATCATTATTTTACTTGAGTGTGTATGAAGAGTGTAAATCTTAGGGCAGCTTTAGTAGCTTAAAACTGCCCTAAAAACTTTTGAGACATTGTGTGTGTGTATATGTTTGTATGTGCATGCATATGATACCAGAAATGTTTAATGTCATGAAAGGTGTATGTCCCAAATAAGAAAAATATAATTTTTTTTTAAAAAAGCATTTCTGTTTGATGATGAGGCTCTCTACATGTTTCTAGTCACAACTGGCATTGGACTAATTTAACATTATTTGAAATAAATTAAAATATTTCCATTTATTTATTCTCTATTTAGAATTTTATTTTCCTCCAGTTGCAGATGAAAAAACTTTTAACATTTTAAAATTTTGAGTTCCAAATTAAATAAAAAATTTCTCAGAAAAATCCATTTTAAATATGAAAGACTGCTTTCACAGTCTGCTGTCAGGAATGGCCATCTTATTAAAACCAGTTACGATTTTCCCAGTGATGCTATATTGCTGTGAGTCAGAGAACATGAGGACCTCAAAAGAATTAAAATTAGAAACAATCCAAAGGGCCATGGAATGACACATAGTAGGCAAGAGCAGGCTGCAGTGTTCCAGCACTTATGACATACAGTAGTGATAATAAAAATTATGGCTAACATGCATGTGTTTTTTTATGATTTACAAAGCACTTGCTATATTTGGTTCTTTACAACAACCCTTTGAGGTAGGGACTAGAGATATTATTATCTTCAATTTACAGATGAGAAAACAGCATTTATAAATAGTGCTTGTAGTATAATAATACCTAGTAGTTATAATAGTGTTTTTAAGGCTTTGCAAAGTACTTTACATATGCTAACTTTTGACCCTCTCAACAATCCTGAGATGTGTGCTATGGTATCTTCATTTTACAGATGGAGAAACTAAGGCAAACAGAGATTAAATGACTTGCCTAATAGTAAATTTCTTGATATATTTGAACTCAGAATTTTCTGAATCAAAGTCCTGAGCTCTCTGCATCTAACTGCCTCAGAAACATAAAATGACTTGCTTATGCTTAGGTACTTAATATGTATGTGTCAGGAATGTTATAAAAAACAGATATTGCTTGACTCCAAATACTTAAACATTTTTTTTCAGCCACCTCTATAACTATAGACAAATGCTCAATCTCTCTGAACCTCAGTTTTCTCATCTGTAAAATCTGCATAATCTCTCATTTGCAGTTCAAATGAATTAAGCAAGTAAATAAATCCATTTGCAAACTTTAAAGTATATTTAAGTGCCAGTTAATATTAGTAACTAAATATATGGGGTAAAATGACATTAGAAAAGATGTTTAAGGCCACCATATGTGGGCTGTTTATATAGCAAGAATAAGAGACACTGGACAGCCAAAGAGTTCTCTCAATATTTACAATAAGGGTAAGAAAAAGGCCTCTATCCTATTGGCTAGAGCCTCTGTGAAGGATTTATAGGAGGATATTGACCACAATTAAATGGGAAGAGATGGTATGGAGAACTTTTTATCTTCATTAGTAGTTGGAATAAGCAAAATTGTGCTTACTAATCAGTTTATCTCAAAAGCCTTCAAATAACTTGGAAATAATCCCTGATTATCTATATATAAGCTATACTAGAAATCTGACTTAACTACAACTATCAAAATTATGAACCTGTCATTGACTATCAGTTACAGTTATTAAACCTTTCCTAACTGTATTACTCTAGGGGAAATCATTTAACCACTCTCTGCCTCAGTTTCCTCAGCTGTAAAACGAGACTAATAGTAGCATTTACCATACCAGATTATTGTGAGAGATCAAATGAAGTACTATTCCTAAGCACTTAGTTAAGTGAGCTGTCACATAAGTACTTAATAAATGCTTACTGAAACATTTACCCCTGAAGAAGATAGATCTTATTATTTTCATAATCAATTTAGTGGGGAGCTAGATGGCCAGAGGTAAAGACAGTGCTCTAGGTTACATGTGTTTCCTGTCCAAGAATCTCTCCATCCTCAATTCTACCTTAACCATCCCCCCATGTAAATTTTTTAAAATTTCTACTAAGATATCATCTTCCTCTGGATAGTGTTTATCAAAGTTTCCTCTTGCTAATCTTTCTGCTAAAAAAGATTTTAAATTGTTGGAACAGTATCAAATGAATGGAAAATACACATTTTCAGAATTTAGTCTTTTTGAACTTTGATTAATGAGGTTTTAGTTAAAATTCTGTTTACTTTTTAAATTTAAAAATTCTATAATATTTTATTTTCTAATTATACATAAAGATAGTTTTCAACATTAATTTTTGTAACATTTTGAGTTCTGCTATGCCCAAAGAACTATAAAACTGTGCATATCTTTTGCTCCAGCAGGGTCTCTACTGGGTCTGTATTCCAAGGAAATCATGAAAGAGGGAAAAGGACCCACATGTGCACAAATGTTTGTGGTAGCCCTTTTTGTAATGGCAAGGAAATGGAAATTGACTGAATGCCCATCAATTGGAGAGTGGCTGAATAAGTTATGTTATATGAATGTAATGGAATATTATTGTTCTATAAGAAATGATGAGCAGGATGACTTCAGAAAGGCCTGGAAAGATTTACATGAACTGATGCTAAGTGAAATGAGAAGAACCAAGAGAACATTGTATACAGTAGCAATATTATGTGATGATCAACTGTGATGGACTTGGTTTTTTCAACAATGAGATGGTTCAAGGCAATTCCAGTAGACCTGGGATGGAAAATGCCATCCACATCCAGAGAGAGATCTTTGGAAACTGAATGTGGATCAAAGCATAGTATTTTCGTCTTTGTTGTTGTTTGTTTGCTTTTTTTCCCCCCTTTCTCATGTTTTTTTTCCCCTTTTGACCATTTTTTTTTTTTGCAGCATGATGAATATGTAAATATATTTAGAAAAATTGCACATGTTGAACTTATAATGGATTGCTTGTAGTCTTGGAGAAGGAGGCAGGAGTGGAGGGAGGGAGAATAATTTGGAATATAAGATTTTGCAAAGGTGAATGTTGAAAACTATCTTTGTATGTATTTGAAAAAATAAACTATTATTAAAATAAAAAAAAGATTTTGAGTTCCAAATTTTTTTTCCTCCCTGCCTCTCTTAAACCTCCCCCTCACCAATACAGCAAGCAATCTGATATAGGTTATACATAAGCAATTATTTTAAGCATATTTACATATTAGTCATGATATAAAAGAAAAATCAAAGCAAAAAGGAAAAACCAAGAGAAAGCAAACAAAAACAAAAAGATATCTATTAGAATTGTCTTGGATCACTATATTGCTGAGAAAAGCCAAGTCTGTCATAGTTGATCACCACACAATTTTGTTGTTATTTTGTGCAATGTTCTTCTGATTCTGCTCACTTCATTCATTAGCTAAAGTTCTTTTGCTGATTTTCACTAATAAGTGCAGCCAAAATACTTAAGGGATTGTAAATCCTTGAGGGCTCAGGTGATAAAATTTTTGAATTTTTGCTTCTGCATACTTATTCTAAGGTTATAATGGAATTCCAGGTGAGAGGGCACATCTAGTGACTCATTAAACAATTAAAGCATTGAGCAGAGCCTCTTAAAAAACAGCAAGGAAAAGCAGTATATGTACAACATATGCAAAAGACACCACAAGTGAGTCTTTGAACCTTTCCCTTAGTAACAAGTGCTTTTTTTATTACAAAAAACTTAGTAACAAGTGCTTTTTTTTTTTTTATTAGAAAAAAGTAGAGTTTATAAAGAGCATGTTATTTCCACCCCATCACCCCTTTGTAGTTAGGCAAAATATTTCCAAATCCTCTACTAATCACTACCAGTAAAGAAACACAAATCATCCTTCATTCAGTTTACTTACTATAATTTTTCTTTCTGTTACAGTTAGAAATGTTAAGGAAGAGTAAAGAAGAAGCTTATATAATGGCAGATGCATTCAGGATTGCATTTGAGCAACAAATAATGAGAAGAAATGAGCAGACCCTGAGATTTATGCAATTTAATAAAATATGTAAAAAACCAACCAAATGGCTAAACTGGAAACACCTTAAGGATGATGGTAACTATAAATCAGCACAACATTGTGCAATTTTAAGGGTGTGTAATTCTAATAGAACACTAAGTATGATGATTTCAATTGTGCCCATTTATAATAAGGTTACAGAATATAATGTCTCACTCATAGTTTTCTGATTGACAAAACCATCCATGTTAAAAAAAATCAACAATAGGGCTATTGAAGGGCACAGCTGCAAATGAGACTTTGAGAATTATGAGGTCATTTCACAAATTTCCAACAGATTCTCTCCTGGTTATTTCATGTTCATAGGAATGAATACATTTAAAAGAAAATATAAAGCATTTGAAAGCATATAAAAGTATTAAAGGGAAGCCATCAGGAAAAAATAATAATTTGAATAATGGCAATGAAAAGCAAGTTGAAATGATGTTTTCAATAGTATGTTTTGCCTAACTCCTTTACGATGCTTCCTTTCTTTAGATCTCCCAATAAAAATTGCCAATGTTAGGGCTTCATTCTCTGGTACAATACTATATTGTGTTTGATTCTGAAGAAGTCATTAAATGTAGAATGACAGTTTTCAGTTAACCTCTCATTTTTCTCATCTGTAAAATTTAGATGATCCCTAAGATAGCTTACAACCCTAAATGTATGATGCTTTGTTACTGTCTTTTAAAATTCAGATTTCCTTCTTAAAATATCATGTTGATAATGTGAGGTTCATTCTTATATTCTTTATTTATTGTTTCATGTTCATTAAATATAATTTTAATTTGTTCAGTATTTTTATTTAAATGTAACTTTTGTTTATGAAACATAATTTTAGTGATAGCCTATATTTTTAAAAAGATTCTGAAGTTTAATTGGCATTTAAGAAGTAAGATTAAAACTAGAATTCTACCATTCTAGAATCCCAGGACTGCAAGAGATCTCAGAGATCCCATAGATTAAAAGGTCAACTACATGTTGGCTATATTGAAGAGTTCTTGTCATATGTAGGTTGATTCAGATAATTTTCAGGGTCCTGTCCAAATTTAAGACTCTTATTGTATGATTCATTGAGTAGAGCTACATTTCTGAGTAAGAATTTTAGTGAAATGCTCATCAGTCAAAATTCACTAGGTAGGATCTGAGTAAAAATATATTTGCATCCATTTGGTATTGTTTTAGTAGTTAAGTTGTCTTTAGTAAGAAAAAAATAGTGAAAAAATTAGCAAGAGGAAAGATATCCTGATATAGTAAATCCAAGGTATAGCTTAGGTACATCAATATACAGTTTCATTTGTCCCTCCCTTCCCCAATTTTTTAATGGTACTTTACAGTTGACAAAATACCCTTCCCCCCACTGAGGCAATTGGGCTTAAGTGACTTGCCCAGGGTCATACAGCCAGGAAGTCTTAAGTGTCTGAGGCCAAATTTGAACTCAGATCCTTTTGACTTCAGGGCTAGTGACAAAAAACCTTTTTCTTTTTTCTTTTTATTATTATTATTATTATTATTATTATTATTATTATTATTATTATTCTAGCTTTTTATTTACAAGATATGTGCATGGGTAATTTTTCAGCATTGACAATTGCAAAATCTTTTGTTTTAATTTTCCCCCTTCTTCCCCCCACCTCCTCACCCAGATGGCAGATAGATCAATACATGTTAAATATGTTAAAGTATAAGTTAAATACAATATGTATACATGTTCATATAGTTATTTTGCTGTACAAAAAGAATCAGACTTTGAAATAGTATACAATTAACCTGTGAAAGAAATCAAAAATTCAGGCAGACAAAAATAGAGGGATTGGGAATTCTATGTAATGGTTCTTAGTCATCTCTCAGAGTTCTTTCCTTGGGTGTAGCTGGTTCAATTCATTACTGCTCTATTGGAACTGATTTGGTTCATCTTATTGTTAGAAGAGGGCCAGGTCCATCAGAATTGATCATCATATAGTATTGTTGTTGAAGTATATAAGGATCTCCTGGCCCTGCTTTGTTCACTCGCATCAGTTTGTGTAAGTCTCTCCAGGCTTTTCTGAAATCATCCTGCTGGTCATTTCTTACAGAACAATATTATTCCATTTTATTCAGCCATTCTCCAATTGATGGGCATCCATTCAGTTTCCAGTTTCTGGCCACTACAAAGAGGGCTGCCCCAAACATTCTTGCACATACAGGTCCCTTTCCCTTCTTTAGTATCTCTTTGGGGTATAAGCCCGGTAGAAACACTGCTGGATCAAAGGGTATGCACAGTTTGATAACTTTTTGAGCATAGTTCCAAATTGCTCTCCAGAATGGTTGGATGAGTTCACAATTCCACCAACAATGTATCAATGTCCCAGTTTTCCCACATCCCCTCCAACATTCCACATCATCTTTCCCTGTCACTCTAGCCAATCTGACAGGTGTGTAGGTGTCTCAGAGTTGTCTTAATTTGCATTTCTCTGATTAATAATTACTTGGAGCATTTTTTCATATGGCTAGAAATAGATTCAATTGTCTCGTTTGAGAATTGTCTGTTCATCGAGATTATAAATAAATTAGAGGAACATAGGATAGTTTATCTCTCAGACTTGTGGAGGAGAAAGAAATTTGTGACCAAAGATGAACTAGAGACCATTACCAATCACAAAATAGAAAATTTTGATTATATCAAATTAAAAAGCCTTTGTACAAACAGAACGAATGCAAATAAGATTAGTAGGGAAGTAACAAACTGGGAAAACATCTTTACAATTAAAGGTTCTGATAAAGGCCTCATTTCCAAAATATATAGAGAACTGACTCAAATTTATAAAAAATCAAGCCATTCTCCAATTGATAAATGGTCAAAGGATATGAACAGACAATTTTCAGATGAAGAAATTGAAACTGATGCATTGTTGGTGGAGTTGTGAACGAATCCAGCCATTCTGGAGAGCGATCTGGAATTATGCCCAAAAAGTTATCAAACTGTGCATACCCTTTGATCCAGCAGTGTTTCTATTGGGCTTATACCCCAAAGAGATACTAAAAAAGGGAAGGGGACCTGTATGTGCCAAAATGTTTGTGGCAGCCCTGTTTGTAGTGGCTAGAAACTGGAAAATGAATGGATGCCCATCAATTGGAGAATGGCTGGGTAAATTGTGGTATATGAATGTTATGGAATATTATTGCTCTGTAAGGAATGACCAGCAGGATGAATACAGAGAGGCTTGGAGAGACCTACATGGACTGATGCTGAGTGAGATGAGCAGAACCAGGAGATCATTATACACTTTGACAACGATATTGTGTGAGGATGTATTCTGATGGAAGTGGATTTCTCTGACAAAGAGACGTAACTGAGTTTCATTGGAGAAATGATGGACAGAAACAGCTACACCCAAAGAAGGAATACTGGGAAATGAATGTGAACTATTTGCATTTTTGATTTTCTTCCCGAGTTATTTTTACCTTCTGAATCCAATTCTCCCTGTGCAACAAGAGAACTGTTTGGTTCTACATACATATATTGTGTCTAGGATATACTGCAACATATCTAACATATATAGGACTGCTTGCCATCCTGGGGGGGGGGGGAGGAGAGAGGGAGGGGAAAAAACGAAACATAAGTGATTGCAAGGGATAATGTCATGTAAAAATTATCCTGGCATGGATTCTGTCAATACAAAGTTATTATTAAATAAAATAAAATTAAAAAAAAAAAAGAGAATTGTCTGTTCATATCCTTTGACCATTTATTAATTGAAGAATGGCTTGATTTCTTATAAATTAGAGTCAATTCTCTATATATTTTGGAAATGAGGCCTTTATCAGAACCTTTGACTGCAAAAATGTTTTCCTAGTTTATTGTTTCCCTTCTAATCTTATCTGCATTAGTTTTATTTGTACAAAAACTTTTCAATTTGATATAATCAAAATTTTCTATTTTGTGATCAATAATGATCTCTAGTTCTTCTTTGGTCATAAATTCCTTCCTCTTCCACAGGTCTGAGAGGTAAAATATCCTGTGTTCTTCTAATTTATTTATAATCTCATTCTTTATGTCTAGGTCGTGAACCCATTTTGACCTTATCTTGGTGTATGATGTTAAGTGTGGGTCAATGCCTAGTTTCTGCCATGCTAATTTCCAATTTTCCCAGCAGCTTTTGTCAGTGAATTCTTATCCCAAAAGCTGGGGTCTTTGGGTTTGTCAAACACTAGATTATTAAATTTATTGACTATTTTGTCCTTTGAACCTAACCTATTCCACTGATCAACTAGTTTATTTCTTAGCCAATACCAAACGGTTTTGGTAACCGCTGCTTTATAATATAATTTTAGATTTGGTACAGCTAGACCACCTTCATTTGATTCAAAAAACCTTTTTCACAGCCCTATGAAATAGGTGGTACAAGTCTCTTTTCCTTGGTGAGAAAAAATAAGTAAACTTCAAGTTCTTGATAAATCTAAAAGTCACAGAATTTGGAAATAATCATATAGTGTTTCTCACAACTACAGCTTTTGTTTGATTTAGAAATGTATAAATTATGAAACATAAAGATTGGAAGATGAGTTATCACCTATTAGTTGTCAATAGGTTTTGTTTTAGGCAATGATGGAAATTAATAAAAATAAAAATTTAATGCCTCTCAGTTCATTTAGATAATTTACTGAAAAATTTTAAATAGATATAATATATCAAAAAAATTTTTTTTGCCAGTCCAAAAGTTTTTCTAATCTCTTCTGAATACCCGGGACATCAGCTTCATTTAATAGAAATGTTATTTCAACAGTTTAATGAAATTTAGTATGAATCTTATAGGGTTATACTCTTTATAATAGAAAGGTAACGTAATATGTGGGAAGGGGAACCTGGTTTTGGAGCTAGGAAAGCCAAGGGCAGTGAAAAACTGAATTGGTTCAAGAAGAGTTCAAGATAGCAAAAAGAGGAAATAATGGCTAGTACAGTGGAGATAACTTGGTGTGAACTGCAAGTTCAAGAAAGTAGAAGTCAAGGTGTAGATGAAGAGAGCAGGATTTGGTATAGGAAGGCAGAGGGAGAGATGGAAAGCTAATAAATCATGATCAGATAAGGGAATTTCAGCATTCCTAAACTTTGGAGGTGCATTTGTGGTTGATGACAAGAACACATTTATTACCATTTTTGTGTGTGGTTGAGGTTGGGTGGAAGTCATGAGGAACTAGAAGATTAGAGTGTTTGGGGGGTGTACATGTGTGTGTGTGTGTGTGTGTGTGAGAGAGAGAGAGAGAGAGAGAGAGAGAGAGAGAGAGAGAAAGAGAGAAAGAGGAGAGACAGAGACAAAGAGAAAGAGATAGGGAGAGGGAGAGGGGAAGAGGAGAGAGGGAGAACAGGGTGTGGAGAGGAAAGAAAGATTATGAGAATCAGATACTAAGTTCATGGAGGAAAGAAGGGGAATGTCACAGAGGTCTGTAAAAAAAGAGCAACCATGATATTGACTAATTGGTAGATTTGGATTATAGGAACCTCAAAGAGAGGTCACTGAGTGATGGTAGTTGGAAGAAAACCTGGAAGTGGTCATGTGGAATAGAAGACACAGAGCATATGGCTCAGATAAGGTATACAAGATGTTAAAGTCTTAGTTGAAGTATAAAGAAGTGCTTACAAAAGGCTAAATATCTATGAAATAAGAGAAAATTCTCTATTTGGAAAACCAGTTATAGAAAAAAGGATAAGGGGAAGGAAATTTTTCTTTCCCTTCTCCCCAACTAGTTATAGTATATTGCAGTATAATTAGTTGACAAAAAAGAAGACTTTGCACCCAGCCAGGAATAAGTACAGAATTTAGACAAGAGATAATTATATGAAATGTGACCTGTGTAGAGAAAGCCATTCCTGACTATTAGGAACTGAATTGTAGTGAGTAAAAAATCCAGGGATCTTAGCTGAGCAACCTGTCAAAGTAGAGATACTCCACCAACGGGGAATAATCTGAGTTTATGAGAAAGGAAAAGATGTTAGTGCTGCATTGCCTGATCAGGATATAAGGTGCTTGGTATCTGGTCTGCATGTGTTCTCTTCATGTGTATTACTCTTAATAATCAAGTTTTATGCATTTGCCTAGTTCTTTCCACTGATTCTGTGCTTAGTCATGGAAGAGTGTGACCAGGCTTGGTAATGGGGATGGGAGTAATGTTCTGTGACCATTGTTCTTACAGTGTTCTTTCAGTAAATGCTTTGAGTAATTGTTTCAGTTAGTTAACTTTTAAAGGCAATCAATCATACCAGTGGAGGTTTGTGAGCTATAGTACAGACCTATAGAGTACCTTGAATAAGTACTTTCAAATGCATATTGTTTGGCCCACAAGGGATATACTACAAAAACTTAACATCAATATAACCAACTGAGCTTGTTTAGTAACTTTAATTTTAGTGCATTAAGTATAACAGTTTTTCAGTTACTTCTTCCATGTCTTCACTGAGATTTTTCATTCATTCTTCTTTTCTAACTTTTATATGATTGTGGTTAATATGTGAAACAGTTATTTTTGGGGAGCAACTTTTACATCAACAAATCTTTGTAAATCTACAGAAAAAAACAAGAGTGGAAGGAAACAGAAGTTTTATCATTATTTTGTTAAAATTAATTTTTAAAATAAAGAATAGGATCTTTCTACTTTTATTTGGTATTTTAATTTTTAATTTTTTATTCATTTTAAACTTGAATATAAAATAAGAAGAAAATTTTTCATGTACAGAACAGAAAATAAATAGGATTCAATATAAAACAAATCATTTTAAACTATTTACTTTTTTTGAAACGTAATATTACACATTGTTTTCAAAGCTACTGTGCTTTCTTCTAAGTTTTCCTTTGTTCTCTGCTGTGCAATTTTTTTTTTTGTTTTTTTTCCTCCCTCCCTTCCTACCTTACCTCAAGAAAGCTACAACTATATGCAGTATTGCATTTATATATTCATGACATACATACATATACACACATATGTAAGACTATGCGATACATATTTCTATTTATCAGTTCTTTCTCTGGAGAATGGATACTATCTTTTTTTCATGGGTTCAAGTCTTTATTTTTTAACTAGGTCATCATTTCTTATATCACAGTAGTAGTCTATCACAATGCTCTGCCATAACTTGTTTAACCATTCTCCAAATAAAAGGCATCTATCATTTAGGTATAAGATGATATCTCAAAATTGTTTTAATTTGCCTTTCTCTAACAAATAATAATCTAGAGCATTTTTTATGTGACTACATATAGTTTAGATTTCTTTGTCGAAAAACTGTCTATATGCTTTGACCATTTGTCAATTGGGCAATGGTTGTATTCTTATAGATTTGACAAAGTTCTTTATATATTTGAGAACTGAGATCTTTTTTCTGAGAGAATGTCTATGAAAGTTTTTTCCTTTAGTTTTCTGCTTTCTTCTCTAATTTTGGCTACATTGATTTTATTTGTTCAAGAACTTTTTGGTTTAATATAATTGAAATTATTCATTTATACTACACAGTGCTCTCTATCTCGTTTCTTCATATGTTATTCTCCTTGAAAACAACATATTGTAGGATTCTGGCTTTTAATCCAGTCTGCTATCTGCTTTTCTCTATTATGGGAAAGTTCATCCCATTCACATTCACAGTTAAAATTACTAACTTTATTTCCCACCATCTTATTTTCCCCAAGTTATACTTTTCTCTTTTCTTTCCCCCTTTGCCTTCTCATCAGTAATTTGCTTCTGACCACCACTTCCCTTAATCTTTACTCCCCTTTTACAGCCCTCCCCCTTTCTTTTCTTTCCCTTTCTACTTCTGTTTTCTCTTCTATTACCTTCCCCTTTTTTTCCCCTTTCCCCTCCTACTTCCCTATAGAATGAGAAAAGTTTCTATATTAAACTAAATATGTCTGATATATTCTCTCTTTGAGCCAAATCTGATGAGATTAAAGTACACACAATGTTCATCCCTCTTCCTTTTTTCCCTCAACTGCAATAAATCTTTTTTTGTCTCTTCATGTGATATATTTTACCTTCCCCTTCCTCTTCTTCCAGTACAATCCCTTTTCCAGCTCTAGTTTCTTTTTCATATCATCATGGTAAAATCAAATTATACCTAAATCCTCTAAAGTATATCCCTAAAAAAGACACAGTTCTCAAGAATTAAACATGTCATCTTTTCATATAGAATGTAAACATTTTAGCCTTTTAAAAACACAGTTTTTTCCTTCCCTTTTTACATTTTTGTGCTTTTCATGAGTTCTCTATTTGAAGTTCTGGTTTGGTGAAATTCCCTATTTCATTGTAGGTCCATCTTTTTTCCTTGAAAGATAATGCTTAATTTTGCTGTATTGTTGATTCTTGGCTGCAGTCCAAGTTTCTTTGTCTTCTAGAATATCATATTCCAGGCCCCTTCGATCCTTTGAAGTGAAAGCTGCTAGTTCCTGAGTAATCCTGATTTGATACCTTGATATATTTGAATTGTTTCTTTCTGGCTATTTGCAGTATTTTCTCCTTGATCTGATAATTCTGCAATTTAGTTACAATATTCCTTGGAATTTTTATTTTGAGGTCTCTTAGGTGATTGTCCAGGCTCTTTTTTTTTTTTTTTTTTAATTATCATGGTTTTCAGATAGTCCAATAATTCTTAGATTGTCTCTCCTAGATCTATTTTCCAGATTAGTTGCTTTTCTGATGAGATATTTTACACTTTCTTCTATTTTTTCATTTTGTTGGTTTTGTTTGAGTGACTCTTATTGTCTCATTGAGTCATTCACTTTCATTTGTTCAATTCTAATTTTTAGTGAATTATTTTTTTCAACTAGCTTTTTTATCTTCTTTTACATTTGGTTAATTGAACTTTTAAGTTAGTTGTTTTGTTCATTGATTTTTTCCCCCCATTTCACAAATTCTGTTTTTCAAGGAGTAATTTTCTTCAGACAATTTCTGTGTTTTCTTTTCCAGAGCTCTCATTTCTTTTCCACATTTTTCTTCTAATTCTCCTTTAAGATCTTTTTGAATTCTTCCCAGAGAACCTTATGAGATGGAGACTCACTTATATCACCTTTTGAGGCTTCTTCTGAATACAGGATTTGAGGTCTCTTCTTCCCTGTCTCCATAAAAGCTATCTCTGGTCACAGCTCTTTTTGCCTTTTTACTTATTTTTAAAGGTTGAGGTCTGCTCTTAGGGTAAAGGGGAGATTGTCCCAAGCTTCCTCTACAGTGACAGTGGCTTCACACTGCTCTGGGGTAGTGTTATCGGCTTCCTTTTTGTGCTGGGTGGATGTGGCCAAATCCCACCTGTTATGCTGGGCTTCAAGGGCTCACTATTTGCCTTCTGTAGTTGTGTTGGTCTCACAACTAGTCTGCTGATCCACTGGCTTGTGAACCAGGACAGAATAGGAAATGTACTGTATTTTGGCAACAAGCACCCCACTAGATTCCCTATTGCACAGAAGCCTCTCAACTCTTGGTCTCTCTGCACTGTGTTGCTCTGTACTGCACTGTGCTGGGCTGCAAACTTTCCCCTGCCCAATTGAGACAGATCTTTCCTGAAGGTCTTCCAAAATATCTTCTCCTGGAAATTTGTTATACTTCAAATATTTGTTGGCTCCGTCACTCCAAAACCTTTTCAGAGGCTTGATCTGGTATTTATCTGAGGGAAGCCAAGAAGAGCTCAGACCAAAGACCTGTCTACTCTTCCCCCATCTTGGCTCCACCACCCCATATTTTATTCTTTATTTTGTTTTTATTCTTTGAAATTGTTCAATTTAAAACAACATTTTATTTTAAAAGAAAACACTTTTTAAAATATCAAAATGTAAAATATTAAATTACCAAATCGCTTCATTTCTACTAAATGTGGTATGAAACTATGTCCCCTAATAAAGTTACTTTATATCCTCTTCTTACTAGAAAATTTATATTGAATAACTTTTTTCTTTTTTTTTTAATTATAACTTTTTATTCACAGAACCCATGCCTGGGTAATTTTTTACAACATTATCCCTTGCACTCACTTCTGTTCCGACTTTTCCCCTCCCTCCTTGCACCCCCTCCCCCAGATGGCAAGCAGTCCTGTACATGTTAAATATGTCACAGTATATCCTAGATACAATATATGTGTGCAGAACTGAAGAGTTCTCTTGTTGCACAGGAAGAATTGGTTGAATAACTTTTTTCAATGAGAAAAGATTTTGCTGTGATGGACAGATATTCTTATATTTAGGAAATAATCTATATAATGGAGAGAATGCTTGCTCAGGAATTAGTAGACCTGATCCTACCACTTAATAATCTTGTGTGTGTTTTTATTTTAAACCCTCTGAACCTCAGTTTCTTCATTTGCTGTTTATTTTTTAAGGCATGATATCTATACTCAGGCTCATCTCATAGGGTCACTGCAATTATGATTTGAAAGTCTTTGTAAGATGAAAAACATTGCTCAATTGTAGATACTTTGAAACTTTTTAAGTGGTTTATGTATTCATATAAATATTAGTTAGTATTATTTCATAGTGCTATATTTCACTTGGATTTAACATGTTTAATTTCAGGATTTGTGTTACAAAAGAAGAACTTTGGGCAGAAGGTATTAAGTATACTTGACGCCAATTCTAAGAAAATGGAAGAGCTGGACAATCCTCAGGAAATCTTTAGGATCCTAGTAGATTTGGTGAGTATCTTTAGTTTCTTTTTTTGAGAAGTTAAGGACTTATTCAACTTCTTGTAACTTCCCCATGCAGATCTTATGTTCCAGCCAACCAACCTTATCTGCTTGTTGTCTTATTCTTTAAAGCAATTTGCGTATCACCGTCTTCATGTCCATAATACCATTCAACTATTGGAATACCTCTGACAGTCCATCAATTCATGTCCTTACCTAAAAAATTGGAGAGCTCACAGAGCTCTGGTCTGTTTATATTTATCATCCTCTTCAAAACCAGGCTCAGAATATGTTTCCTTAGACATCTTCCTTGATTTGTGCCACGCAGTTCTGATTACTCCCTTTATTCAGTGCTCTATTGAAACATATATATTCTGATCATATTAAAGGCATGAATAAATGCATATGGCATTTTGGTCTGTGTATATTCTATCTTTCCAGTTTCACTGCATAAAACTGAAGAACTTTGCTGTCCACTTATTTTTAACCGCAATTAAAGTTTGTATAACGTGGTTAATTACTAAAAGTTTGACACTGGAGAATTAATGACTGAGTAGTATGGTACAACAACCTTTTGTATGTGTGTATGTACCATTTTGGAATATATTTATATACCATCCACCAAAGCAGTCCTGTCAAACTCAAATAGAAAGAGGGTCACAAATCCGTGCATAATGATTCATGCAGGCTGCATTTACTTAATTTTGTGTTTTAGTTATATTATTATATATTTCCCAATTACATTTTAATCTGGCTTGGACCACCTTTGGGAATGTTGCAGGTCACATATGATTGGAACCCTTTGTATGTTAGACACTTTTGCACCAAAAGATGTTTTAATATTTGATTAAGTAAAGAAATAATCCAGTAGGCCATTCCATGGCCATCCCAGCAAATTATCATTGTTTTTATCAGATCTTTGAATAGTTTGAGCACAAGCAAAGCAATGAATTACTCATTTATCCTCTAATGACAAGGCTGTCTATATGTAGAGAGCCCCATATTAATTAAATAGTGAGCTCCTTGAAAATACGAACTGGTTTATTTAGTACAATGCCTGGCACATTGTAGACAATTAAAAGCTGGTTAATTGACTGCAAGACATATCCTTGGAAGGTTGGCCATCAATCAATAGGAAGAAAGTGATGAAATTACAGATGTTCCAAAATGTCAAAATCAGTCTTGATAGTCCTTATCTTAGCTATGCTTTTTTTCCCCCCCATACTTGCAGTTAAATGATAAAGAAGAAGCTTTAGCTCATCAGAGAAAAGTTAGTTACATGCTGGCTCGGGAACTAGAAGAAAAAGATGCTGAAAAGAAGAATAAAGACCATCAACATATGAAAGAGGATTCTCTATCTGAAAACTACTCACCTCCAAATCCAGATCCCTCTAGTTTGTTTGATTGTGAATGTTCAAATGTCCACATTCTTAATTGTAGGAATTGTGTTTGTTCCGTCCCTAATCAAAAAATAGATACAACTTCCACAGGAACACTTCAAAAATCACATTCCTTGCCATCAAGGATCAGATTTTTTGAAGAAACAGAATGAAATTAGAACTGAAAGTGGTTTGTAACACCGTTTTAAAAATAAGATTTTGTGCTTCTTACTGTGTCACAAGAAGTTTTGTGTCTATCTTGCACTTTCTGAGCCTTCCTGATTTTAAAACAATAATTTGACCAAACTTCGTGGAAATGGTGCATTTTTTCTATAATTTAATATTATGACAAAAATATGTGCTTTAAAATTTTTTAGCATAGTATTTAATTTGCTTTTTATTTGTTAAAATACCAAAACCAAGCACAAAATGATTTAGGAAGAAAATAGAGACAGAATTATTCAATTAGATTACATAACAGGACCCTGGGTTGGTTAAAGAAGTCATGGAATCATTTTTAAAATGTTACTCTAAAAAACCATTTCATCTAACTAATCCTTCCAATACAACATATTAACCATGAGCTGCTGAAACTGTTTTTAATCTTGGCTTTTTCAATGAATGTGAAAAGTTATTTTATGTGAAAAGTTAAGAACTAAACGTTCTAGTTTTCAGTCTAGAGTTTCAGATGATAAAATGTTGCCTTTGTTGGTTTCTTTGGACAGAATGTACAAAGAATCGATTGCTTTTTACTTCATGGGATGGCAGGTTTAGTTCTGGAAGAGTCCTCAGAAATCATCTAATTTCTCTTCCTCCTTTCATACATACGGAAACAAACGCAGAGAAAAGTGCACACAGTAAGGAACAGAACTCTGGTTTATACTCAAGTTTTTGGACACCAGTCTTTTTTACTATATTACTGCTTCTTGATGATCTCATTTGTATATTTTATATACCTCAGTGGCTCAAACAAAATAGGTTCTCCTAAGAACTATGGAGACTGAATCCAGATTGAAGCATATTATTTTAATCTTTTTTTGTTTGTTTTGTTTTGTTTTTTTCTTATGGTTTTTCCCTTTTGTTCTGATTTTTCTTTTCCAAGATGATTCATAAGGAAATATGTTAAAAATGAATGTATAACCTAATAAAAATTGTTCTTCTAAGTTATAGCTTAGGGATTTTATTATATTATTATTATAAGAAATAGAAGTCAATTCATATTCCAAGGATAAGAAAAAGGTCTGGATAAAATTATCCAAAATATTTTTTGGAGGGCTAGCTAAGAATTGAAAACAAGTTGATGCACATCAACTGAGGAATAACTAAACAAACTGGTATAAGAATGTAACCAAATATTACTATGCTGTAAGAAATGATGTGTGTGATGAATACAGAGAAGTTTGGAAAGATCTATACTTATATAATAAGATTTATTTGTGAAGAATGATGAAGTAATAACTAAACTAATTAATGGATTTTTCTCTTATAGCAAAGTTTTTCAAATCTCTGAAACTTTTTTACTGCTAGATTTTAGTTTTGCAGGTTATAATCAAACCAATAAATTACCATGTTAGAGAAGACTAATTTTAGGTACAGACAGATTTCAGGAGATGATAGAAGACAGAAAGCCTGGCATGCTATTACATAGACTCATAATGAGTTGAACATAATTGAAAGACTGTTCAATATCAGACCTTAAACTATATTATAAGGTGAGCATTGTTGAAATATGAAATGGTTAATTTATATTACTTTAAATTAAAATTTTATTGAAAAAATAAAAACTATGTAGTCAAAAATAGAAAGAATGAAGAAAAATAAAAAAAATGTTGCATAGATAATCTCTCATATAGGATGTGATTGGGATGGAATATGGCTATGGTATAGGAAATGATGAGCTGGTTTATTTAGAAAAACATGGAAAGATTTGGACTTATGAATGTAGATACTATCCACTTTCAGAGAAACAGATGACAAGTGCAAATAAGTATAGTATAGTCTTACATATATGTATATGAGTGTCTGTATACATATGTATGTTTATGGATATCTATGTATATGTATATATACATATATATATTCATGCTTAATTGTAGTCTTCTTTAGAGTGGGGAAAGAAAGGAAAAATAAATAATAAGTGCACAACAAAGAACAAAGGAAAACCTACAAGGAAGTAAAGAAAAGCTGGGCAGCTTTAAAAACAAGGTCATATATTTATTATATAGGTTTTCTTGAAATTGAAATTTATTGTTTTATATTGAATTTTCCCATGTTCTGCTATATATGTGACAATTGTTTTTTTCTTTTCTTATTTTGTATTTAAATTTAAAATAAATAAAAAATTACACCTCTCCAAAAACACCAAAAACAAAAAATTAAGACTAGCTGAAGGAGAGGGAGAAGGAAGAAGACTATCAAACAAGAAGAGGTAATTGGGATGAGGGGAAGGGAAGCCAGTGAGCCATCTTAAAAGAAAGATTAAAGTAATTAAAGGAAATAATACTGTGTCTGCAGCAGAAGAAGGAACTTAAAACTGAAAAGCTTCTGATTAGACAATAATAATATATCTAGGATTAGAAGGGAATTGGTCAAATAGAGAAAATCTTTGTACAACTTTCTCTGATAAGAGTTTGGTATTCAAACTATATAATCAATTAAATACATATAAAACTAACTAATAATCATTCTCCCAATGGGGGGGGGAGGGAATGGTCAAAAGATATGAACAATAGTTCTCAAAAGAATTGCATAGTTTTCACAATGATGTCAAAAAAAAAAAAAAGCTCCAAATCACTAATAATAAGAGAAATGTCAATAAAATAACCCTGTATTTCAGCTCATGCTCTGAAAATTGACCCCAGAAAGTTAACATTTAATGTTGGAGGGGTTGTAGCAAGATAGGTACACTAATACATTGTTGGTAGAGCTATGAAATGGTACAATTATTTGCAAAAGCAATTTGGAATTATGCAAATAAAATGATTATAATGTCTATTCCTTTTGAACCAGAAACTGCATTGCTGAGTTTATATTCCAAGGAAGCAATGTTAGAAAGTCCCCATAAAATTATCCCAAATATTTATAACAGCATTTTTTTATAATAGCTAGTGTTGAAAACAAAGTAGATGTCCATCAATTGGGGAATGATTAAACAAATTGTGGTGCAAGAATGTGGTTTTGTTGTTGTTGTTGTTTTGTTTTTGAAAGGCAATTGGGATTAGGTGACTTGTCCAATGTCATACAGTACGTCTTAAGTCTCTGAATTTGAATTCAGGTCTTCTTAACTCCAGGATGCTCTATCCACTTCACCATCTAGCTGTCCCACAAACATTGCTATGCTGTATGAAGTGATGTACATGATGAATATAGAGAAGTATGGGAAGATCTATATCAGTGGTTTTCAAAGTATAGTCTAGAGAATCCTGGGGATCTCTGAAACCCTTTTAGAGAGTCTACAAATTCAAAAATAGTTTTTATTTCGGTATGGTAAATGTCTATAAATATAACCCAGATAAACAAAAATGCTTTGGAGGGATCCTCAATAATTTTTAATAGGATAAAGATACTGAAAACAAAAGTTTGAGAACCACTGATCTATATGAACTGATGCAAAGTAAGGTAAGTAGAGCAAAGATAACAATATACATAGTAACTACAAAAATGTAAATGGAAAGGACAAACCAAAAAAAAAAAAAAATCAAAAGAAAATGATAATATGATGTTCAAGAAGGATTCAAATGAACATGACTAAGAAGATAGTCCCAATCTACCTCTTCATGAAAGTAGAAAGCCCACAGGTGTTACACATTGTTTATATTTTGGGTTTTTTTTCCCTATATATTAATCAGGCAATGCAGTCTTTTTTTTTTTCTTTTCCAAAAATTTGTATCCATCATTATGGGATGCCTCTCTGAGGGGAGGGAATTACAAGGAATTTTATTGTGATATAAGAAACAGAAAATAAAAATTTTTTTTAAAAAAAAGTTTGAATTGGAACAGAAACTTTGGGAGGTCTATTACCCATCCAGAGGAAGACCCTGAGGGAGTATCCATCCATATCAGGAGTTATTTTTTAGCTTTCCACAAGGATTTCATTGATCCTGAAAGCATAGCCAGTTCTTGAGGTCTGGCCCAACTTTTGCTATTGAACCGGGGGAGAGAGGTCATTGAATTCTGACCTCAAAATCCAACAGTGACAGCCTTATGATTATTTAATCAATTAGCCTAGACTAAGAGAAAGGACTAAGAAGTAGAGGCAGTTAGGTGGTTCGGTGGAGTCAGGAAGAATTGGTCTCAGACACTTAGCTGTGTGATCCTAGGCAAATCACTTGACTCTTTGCCTCAGTTTCCATATCTATAAAATGAACTGGAGAAGGAAATCACACCAGTATCTTTGTCAAAAGAAATTCCAAATGGGGTCATGAAGAGTCAAACTGAGCAACAAGGGAAAGAAATCTCTAAGAAATCAAATAAGAAATTACTCAATTGAGCCAGATATTGTAGATAGGATTACCACATTTAAGTGACCAGGCAGGAAATAGGAAAACAAGATGATTGCAGTTGCCCAAAGACTCTAGAGAAAGTTACTACACAGGAGAGTAATTGAGACCCATAGGATTATGATGGTTGTTTCATAACTTATGGGCTGCACTTGAGTTTCTTCTTTGCCATATTGACATTGTTGTGGTCCTAGACTTCCTCAAATATTTTGTCTTTTTGATCACAATCTTATTCCATATAAATAAGCTTGTCTTCACCCTGATTTTTTTCTTTTTTTCTATCAGTAGTATTTTGTTTTCCAAATATATGTAAAGATCATTTTCTGCATTCATTTTTATGATATTTTGTATTCCAAATTGTTCTCCCTTCCTCCTTTCTTTTCCCCTTTGCCAAGACAGCAAGCAATCTGATATAGTTTATGCATGTACAGTACCTTTAAACATATTTTCATATTTTTGATGTGCAAGAAAAATCAAATGAAAAGGGGAAAAAAAAACCTGGGAAAGAAAAAAAAAAACCCAACAAATAAAAAAGGCTTCACCCTGATCTTTAAGCCAAATAAAAATTTATTAGACTTTTTCTCCACACATTTCCACTCCATTGTAAAAAATTCATATCTGGCACTTGACCAAGAGTCTGCTCTGCATTCTCTTTGCAAACGATTATTGATGTCTGTACTTTTCCAAAGATAGAAAAGTATGATTGGAGGCTTGAAATGGCATATGTGCCTGTACAGTCCCATCCTAGGTCTTCTTGGAGATAAAATGTATTTTTCCATTTGTTTGGAATGTTGATCTAGTTGTTGATTTTTCAGTCCAGAACAAAGCAGGGTAGAGAGGGTTTGGAAATAAGGGTCTGGAAATTGATGGTCTAGTCCTTCTTCCTCCTGGACTTCTCAAAGCAATATATGTCAGGTCAGAAAATAATTATAACTACATTGACTTTGGGCTTTGTCCATTGAGAACAACATTGACTAAAATTGATTTCTGTGTTTGTGTGTATGTGTGTTTCTCCTTTGTTTTGTTTGCTGTTTGCTTGAGTGGAAATGTGTGTACTATGTGCATTGTGATTGTGGTATTTTTGTAATATGGGGAGAAATACTCCAGGAATCCAGAAAAATGTCTGCTTTAGGAACCTCCAGGATTTTCTCAATAGGTGAGCAATTTGTTCTCTGTACTTTGTAATCATTTGAGAGTTAAATGGTAAAATAGAAATCCATGAAATATCAAGAATTGTTTTAGCCTAATTTGATTTTTACCAATTCCCTCTCTTTCATAGTCTTTACTATCAATCAGCTGCTGAGGTTCCTTTAGAATATTCCTGGGTTTCAGAAGGATTAAGGAGTTGGTTAAAAAAGAAAAATTCAATGTGTTTAAAAAATAAATGTATTTTAAATAAAACTATATATGTATGTATATGAATGTAAACTACACAAGTAGGATGTAAAGTTTTGAATGGCATAAGCAAATGCCATTGTTTGGTTCAGCAAGCATCTCATTACTTGCTTGAAGAATCTAAACCATAAATTTTCTAGATGGTTAATTTTCTTTTCTTATCAAAAAAGAAAAGAATGAATTTGTAGAATCTGAATATTATAGACACCAACTTCTATTTTGGTCAAGAAATTGTTATGATATACATGTTGTAGTTCTTTCAGCACTTGACACAATCACCTGTGCTCTGTTTTGTTGTCTTTATACTCTGTAAAAACTTTTATGTGTTTTATAGAATCTATTGCTTAGATTTTTTGAAAGTTTCTGAGGCACTGATAGCTCTTTCCAGAAACTGGAGTGGCTTATCTATAATAATGATCTTACCTATATCTCTTCTTTACATATGATATATTTCATAAGAATTGTCAACTACAGTAATTTTTCTCTCATTAATTTCAAAACAAAAAAATTTCTCTTTATCATATAAATGACTTGCTATAGCCTGGCAAATGTATGTGAAGTACTCAAATGAAGTAGTTTCTCCTCCTTTTGTCCCAAAGTGAAAGGAAAATCTTCCAGAGAAGGCTATACCAGGTCCACGATATATTGGTAAGAAACTACTAAACCTGTAGTTCACAAGCCTCTTTCACTGTATTTACTCTTTAGAGTCAAAGGTAGCTCAAGCTCAAACAGTTTAAGACAAAAACATTTCTCTTGATAAAATGAAATGGTAATAAAAGGAGCTATAAAAAAATTTCCCTTAGAAAATCTAGGCTAGGTTTTCACAAATACATGCACTAGCAGTGGTAAGAGTATATCCAGAAGACATGTGCAGGGGCATATATATTGAGTAGATACTCCATGGTATCTTCAGGTATTGAGACTGGTCTTCTTCTTTAGGTTTCTCTCTGTCCCTGCCTTCCCTTCCTCCCCCCTTCCTCTTTTCTTTCATCTCTCTTTCCCTCTCTCTCTTCCTGTAACTACCTACTTACCTATGTACCTACCTATCTCTCTTGCTATCTAAGCATACATGTAATTGTATATTTATGTGTGTATGCGTTTATGCATTTCTTTTTTTAAATTATAGCTTCTTATTTACAAGTTATATGCATGGATAATTTTTCAGCATTGACAATTATAAAACCTTTTGTTCCAATTTTCCCCTCCTTTTCCCCATCCCCTCCCCAAGATGGAAGGTAGACCAATACATGTTAAATATGTTAAAGTATATGTTAAATACAATATATGTATATATGTCCATACAGTTATTTTGCTGTACAAAAAGAATCAGACTTTGAAATAATATATAATTAACCTATAAAGGAAATAAAAAATGCAGGTGGACAAAAATAGAGGGACTGGGAATTCTATGTAGTGGTTCATAGTCTTCTCCCAGAGTTCTTTCCCTGGGTGTAGCTGGTTCAGTTCATTACTGCTCTATTGGAACTGATTTGGTTCATCTCATTGCTGTAGTTGGCCACGTCCATCAGAATTGATCCTCATATAGTATTGTTGTTGAAGTATATAATGATCTCCTGGTCCTGCTCATTTCACTCAACATCAGTTCATGTGAGTCTCTCCAGGCCTCTCTGAAATCATCCTGTTGGTCATTTCTTGCAGAACAATAATATTCCATAACATCTACATACCATAACTTAATCAGCCATTCTCCAATTGATGGGCATCCACTCGGTTTCCAGTTTCTGGCCACTACAAAGGGGGCTGCCACAAACATTAGTGCACATACAATCCCTTTCCCTTCTTTAGTATTTCTTTGGGATATAAGCCCAAAAGAAACATTGCTGGATCAAAGGGTATGCGCAGTTTGATAACTTTTTGAGCATAATTCCAAATTGCTCTCCAGAATGGCAGGATGTAGTCACAATTTCACCAACAATGTATCAGTGTCCCAATTTTTTCACATCCCCTCCAACATTCCGCATTATCTTTCCCTGTCATTCTAGCTGTTTATACATTTCTTGATGTGGGTCTGCTGAATACTACTATACTGAATGCTACAAAACACAGCCCCATTGAATGAATATATGTTACTTAGGAATTGTTAGTTATAATATTTTTTCTCTTGTCAACTTCAGAACGGAGAGAAATTTTTCTGTAGTATATAAACTATGGTATACTTAGTATATAAACTAGGTAAATATTTGACTTGCTAAAGCTTGGCAAATGCATATGAAATACTTGGGTGAATCACATTCTTCTCCTTTATCCCAGATTTAGAGCTAAAGAGCCCTTTAAAATCATCTAGTTCAACCCTTTCATTATAGATGAAGAATCTGAATATGGAGCCTTAATTCCAGCTTCTGGTTTGAACTGTTCTTTGGCTATAGTAATATCTCTTCCTCATTTAATCCAAAGCCAGAGGCTTTTTAAATAGCTCCTTTAGAAAATCAGCTACCCTAACCACGAACCAACAAAAACATTCTCTAGAGAGGAAAATTTTGACTTTTTTGACCCTATGGAATGTGTCTTGCTCAATTGAGTATTAACTATACAGGCTTCTCATTTCCAATGAGATGCTCAGTCCCTGGTGCCAAGTCCATTAGAACAGAAAGCAGAGACAAACCTAGTTAAGTAGTTAATGCCTTCTGATGTTCTGTTTTAGGATTCAAATATCTGATCTAGTGGCTTTCATGGACCACCTTATTCTTGGTTATAACAAGCATTCTCTGTACTTCCTGATTTTAATCTGTAAAGGTTAGATTATACTCAGTCATTATTCACAAAGAAATTACTTGCCCAGTAACTGTCAAACAGTTACGAGGTTCAGGGTTTCCTAATTTCTCAATTCTAGCTCTCCCATGTAGAAGACTGAGTGGGAGAAAAGCACAAAGAAAAACTAAACCTAGGTGAAGGGATGGAAAACTTTAGTTCTCTTAGTAGTTTAGCATTATTCCTGCTTTTTTATATATAGGAACAACTGACAAAGTATAAAAATGGTTTGAGTCTAAACTTATGAATACATTTTAGATAAAAAGAAAAATTTCTTTACAAAGATCATTTCTTGTTTTCCTTATTTATTTTCTGTTTTCTCTACTAACTGAAATACACAAAGTGTCTATTTCATTCTTATGTTCTCTGTACCATTTTCTTTTGAAAGCAAAAGCATTTGTATATCATAGCCAAATGTGTATTTTCTCATTCTAAAACCAAGAAACACATTTTCTTTTAACAATAGCATTGAAAATAAAGTAAGAACAACTGGAAAATATCAATTACTCATGAGGAGGCAGAGCTAATATAATAAAAATGATAATTCTACCTAACTTAATCTACTTATTCAGTGCCATACTAATCAAATGGCCAGAAATTATTTTATAGAGCTAGGAAAAAAAATAATGAAATTTATCCAAAAGAACAAAAGGTCAAGAATATCAAGAGAATTAAAAAATCTATATTATAAAACAGCAATCATCAAAACTAATTTGATACTGGCTAAAAAAAGAATGGTGGACTAGTGGAATAGGTTTGGTATATAAGATACAATAGTGGGACAAGAACCCACTATTTAACAAAAATTGTTGGAGAAACTGGAAAATAGTGTGGCAGAAACTTGTCATTGACCAACATCTCATTCCCTATATCAAGATAAGGTCAAAATGGATTTGTGATTTAGACATAAATATTGATACTATAGGGAACTTAGGAGAGCAAGTAATAGTTTACCTGGGAGATCTTTGGAGAATGGAGGAATTTGTGACCAAACAAGAACTAGAGAACATTATAAAATGCAAAAAGGATAATTTTGATTACATTAAATTAAAAAAAACACAAAATGTTATTTAAAATATAAAAAATAGCATTGTAATTTGTTATCCAAAGGATAGGTTGCTTTCATTTCTATTAGATCTTCATCAGAGGATGTATACTCCATATATAGTTTTTAAATACCCACATGTTTATACCTCTTATCATATAAATTGTAGAACAGATAGATCTTCCTGAGAGTCATTCAGTTCCCCAGAAAGATATTGTTATTCCCAAGAATTCTTTATGCTATAATGCTGAAATTAAAGAATTCATATCCTGAGTTGAATAGGACCTGGAAGAAAGTCATTGAGGGAGAATACAGTATGGTGAAAGGCAACCCATTCCACTTAATTCTTAAGGGTATTCTGATTTAGGGACTGGTCATGAATATACATCCTTTTACTTGAATTCTTCTGTTAGTATTAATAATACTTGGCACAGTACTTAGCTCATAGAAGATGCTTAATAAATGCTTGTTGACTGACTGTTAAAAAAAAAGATCTAGACCCTTTTTGGTCCAATCTTCTATATTTGTAAGCAAATAATGTGTTTAGAAATATTAATACTGTGAAAATGTGAATGTATTTATTTAAGGCTGTCTAGGTCAGTCATTGCTCCTCTGCTACCACTGTCCAACTCCAAGTTCTTAGTTCTGCCATTGTCCCAAGTCCCTTTGCTATCCTATACCAATTTAAAATTAATTCCCCCTTCTTTTCTCCTTAGAATTCAAGTTCTTCTACTCCAATAGCATACTAGCATTTTTGTAGTTCTGTTATTTCAGTCATATTTGATTCTTTGTGACCCTGCTTGGGGTTTTCTAGGCAAAGATACTGAAGTGATTCATAATTTCCTTCTCCAGATCATTTTTCATATGAGGAAACTGAGGCAAACAGGGTTAATGACTTGCCCAGGGTCACACAATAACTCATAACTTCACCCTAGAAGAGAAGATTAAGACCATCTCTGGTAAAGTATTTGATGGATCCTTATCTTTATATCAACATATTACTTTACTTACATCTTTCCTCTCATCCTCTATTCTTAGGGGAACTTTTTTCTCTTCCAGTTAAAATTATTTCTTCAACCTATACTCTGGATCTCATCTTTTCCAAAGTTCTTCTTTAAGACTTTAATCCCGTAACTATAACCTTTTTAATATGTCTTTCTTTTTATAGTTTTCCTTTATTTCTTCCATTATAGATCTACTATTCCCTTTCCAACTCTTTGAAATCTAGCTTCCCTCCCTACCATGCCATTGAAATTGTTTTTATGATGGTTGTCAATGACTGCTTACTCTCTAAATGTAATCTTCTTAAATCTCAGTAATTATCCCTAATTTATAGTATTTAGCATTGTTAATTATTTGACTATTTTGACACTACCTTTCTGGTTCTCTTTCTTCTTTTTTTTATTAAAGCTTTTTATTTACAAGATATATGCCTGGGTAATTTTTCACATTGACCCTTGCAAAACCTTCTGTTCCAACTTTTCCCCTCCTTCCTCTCGCCCCCACCCTTAGATGGCAGGTAGTTCAATACATGTTAAATATGTTAAAGTATATGTTAAATACAATATATATATATACACATTTATACAGTTATCTTGCTGTACAAGAAAAATCAGATTTAGAAAGAAGGTAAAAATAACCTGAGAAGGAAAACAAAAATGCAAGCGGACAAAAACAGAAGGAGTGGAAATGTTATGTTGTGGTTCACCCTCATTTCCCACTGTCCTCTCTTTGGGTATGTAATGCCGGAGAAACTGAGGCAGGAGAGAGATTAGAGAGTTTTAATGGGAGAGTAAGATTGACTGGACAGGACTCTCGTCTCAGATTATCCAGTCAGACAGAGATAAGTATACTGGGATCAAGGAATCCATATTGGTCCCAGGGCTGGAGGACCCAAAGAATTCAGCGTCCAGCATACAGCTGCCAGACGCCATTCTCCAGCAATGAATGGAGGAACCCCAACTTCTTAAATACCTTTTTGGAGACAAAGAAGAGAAAGGGAGGGAAAGTTTTTTTATCAGGGAGGAGAAGCCATAAAACCTAAAAATTCCAGAGACAAAGAAGTAAAGATATCATGGGTTAATCTTGGAATATTCTAAAGGAATATTGTAAATCCCTAAAAGAGTCAGGAGAGCTACTCTTTTATCTTGCTAATTTATAACCCAAGAGCGAATAATCCTTAGTTTTACTGGGTCAGAGACAGAACAGTTAAGGTAACTGAGACAGGGAAACTGAGTCAGGACAGTTAAAGAAAACTGTGGCATAACAGGTATAGCTGGTTCTCTTCATTACTCAACAATCGGAATTGGTTTGAATAATCTCATTGTTGGAGAGTCACAACTTTCGGAATTAATCATCATATAGTATTGTTGTTGTGTATAATGATTGTTGAAGTGTATAATGATCTCCTGGTCCTGCTCATTTCACTCAGCATCAGTTCATGTAAATCTCTCCAGGCCTTTCTAAAATCATCCTACTGGACAATAATATTCCATAACATTCATATACCACAATTTATTCAGCCATTCTCCAATTGATGGGCATCCATTCAATTTCCAGTTTCTAGTTACTACAAACAGGGCTGCCACAAACATTTTGGCACATGTGGGTCACTTTCCCTTCTTTTAAGATCTCTTTGGGATATAAGCCCAGTAGAAACACTGCTGGATCAAAGGGTATGCACAGTTTGATAACTTTTTGAGCATAGTTCCAAATTGCTCTCCAGAATGGCTGGATGTATTCACAATTCCACCAACAATGTATCAGTGTTCTGGTTCTCTTTCTACCTAATTGTTCTTCTGATGTCTCCTGTCAAAGCACATAATATTAAATCCTCAGTTGCTTTAAAAAAAATTAAGAAAAAATCTTTAGTAGTGTCCTGATCTAAAATTCTTTTTTTCCCCTAGTAAATTTATTTATTTTTAATACACATTGTTTTATGAATCCTATTGGGAGAGAAAAATCAGAGCAAAAAGGAGATAAAAAATAGAAAAAAGAAGTGAATGTAGCGTGTGTTGATTTACATTCAGTCTCCTTAGGTTTTTTTTCTAGATGCAAATTTTTTCTATTCAAAGCATTTTCTGTTCAAAGTCTATTGAATTTGCTTTGATGGTCTAAAATTCTTGATCTCTTTTGACTGCAAAGCCTAGTCAGCTTTTCTAGAATAAAAGATTTCAGTTTTCAGAGATTAATCTTAAATCTATCATACTAGATTATTAGAATTTATCTGCTTTATAGGGATGTCTTTTTAATATAATTAAAAGTGTGTGGTTCAGGCACCATTTTATTAAAAAAAAAAGCTGAAGAGATCTCTAGAAGCAAAGCAAAGTTTATTATACGTTCTCTCGAGAATCGGGCGTCCCACCCATGGAGCAGACAATTGAAGGGAGGAGGCACAGTAGGGGGCAGGGTCAACACTTTTAATCCCTAACGTAAATACCTGGCTTCCCACCACTGACCCTCATCCTTATTGGCTGAGGATTTTACCTTCTAAACGCAGAACTACTGAAGAAATTGAACTTGACCAATAAGTACATAGTTGCCCATATTTGACCAAAACAGAAAGACACTGATGTCATAGGAGGATAACAAGGGGACTTAAGTATGCCCTTGACTTAATGCTTAAAGTCCTTCAGGCCTACTCAAACTTTGAAATAGATGAAGTCTTACTCGATTTTTATAACTGTCTTAAAAGATCTCACCTCATCTTGTTCAAAAGTTATTCTGTTATTTGCCTTTGAAGATATTAAAAGTGGAATTGTTTAGAAAAAACAATTGAAGAAGGGGTAGATGGCTTCAGGAAGTTATTTTCTCCAATTGGCATACTAGCATTTTTTTTTTTTTTTTTGGCTATTTTTCAGTCCTTTCCATCATGTACAATACTTTTGTGATCCCATTTGGGGTTTACTTAGCAAAGATACTGAAGTGGTTTGCTATTTCCTTCTCCAGCTCATTTTACAGATGAAATGGAAGTAAAGACAGTTAACTAGTAAATATCTGAGGCAAGATTTAAACTCAGGAAGGTGAGTTTTCCTGAATTTAGGCCCAGCCTACTCTCCACTGTGCCACTAGTTGCCTTTAATTCTGTGTCCTTCTTTTACCTGGTCCCTGCTAATTGCCTTCTAATCATGAGGCTGCCATTGTTTGGGTCTTAGGGTCAGAGCCTAAGTAACACCTGTTTCTCCTCTTTTTAGGTAGGAAATGAACTCAGATCTTCCGTGCCAGAGACCATGCTCTTCCAAGACCATGTCCTTGAACACTGCCAGAGGCCATGTCCTTGGACGCAGGAGACAAAGAGCTAAGAAGAGCAGCAAACACCCTAAATTCCTGAGATTAGATAATGTGTGTCCCAAGAAATCGGTCATCTCCGCCCAAGATCTAGATAACAGTATACTCTAGGATTTCCGCCACACCTATGGTCTGACATTCTTCTCATTGTAACCCCCCACTCAGAAATCCTATTTAATTAAACTCTCTTCATTCATTAAACAGAGACATTCACCATCTTAAAGCTTGAGTTGCCTCTCTGTCTCTCCGATTCCATTCCAAAGCACGTGGTGCTTTACAGACTGATTGTCTTACAGAGCCTTTGCTCCCCCTCGGCCCTGGTTCCCTTCGATGACCCACTGTTGATGTCCTGCCGGACAGGACAACTGGCGCCCAACGTGGGGCTCTAAGTGGACCTCGGCCCGACATCGCCCCCGAGCATTCCGGGAGAGAATTCACGGTCTCTACGGAACCCCATAAGGGTAGAGGTAAGTTTTAGCGATTGTCGGTAATATGGGATCGTATTTATCTAAAGAACAAATATTCCTTAAAGATCTTAAAGGAAATCTTAAGGAAAGAGGCATAAAAGTAAAAAAGAAGGACCTTATAAAATTCTTTATATACATAGATAAGGTCCGTCCTTGGTTTATTGTAAATGGCCCTGAAATACACCCCGGGAAATGGCAGAAGGTTGGCCGAGACCTAAAACGAGAAGGGCCAAACATTGTAAATGTTTTCCCCCTCTGGGCATTAATTAATGAAGTCATTGAAGGAGCCTCTAACAACGGCAAGGTTCGGCAATTACCCCCGGGTCCTCAGATAACTTGGGAAGACGCTGAGGGAAATACGGGCACTGTCCGCCCTTACATAGTTCCTAATCTACCTATTAACCTATGGGGAAGAGATATTCTCTCACAAATGGGTATTATTATGTACAGCCCCAATTCTGTAGTCACAAGACAAATGCTAAGCCAGGGTTTTCTCCCTCAACAAGGATTAGGGAAAAATAACCAAGGTATCAATCAGCCTTTACAAGTACAGCCGTACCCTGGCCGTGCTGGCCTTGGTTTTCAGAACCATTTTTTATAAGGGCCACTGGTCCGCCCAGCCTGCAGGCGGACAAGATCAAAACACTCCAGTCTGGTTTGACCAGTGGCCCCTTTCCAAAGAAAATATGTTGCGCCGTCCATAGATCATTTTCGCTTGAAATACCCCAAACCTGCCACTAGACCTTAACCCTAATTTCATTTAGGTACCCCAAAGCTAGACCCCAACATTTGGTTCCCTGACGAAATAAACACCGGAAGCTAGATAATTTGGCGATCAAACTGGACCCCGACCTTTTCGGGGCACACTCAGAACCAATCTGGGTTTTGAGCTGTTCAAGCAGTATTCTTCCGGGAAGAATCTGCGTTCTTTCTTTGGTCTCACTCTATCTCTAAAGGTAGTGGGGAGAATATCTGTGTTCCGTCTCACCCTACTTTGATCTAGACACTCCCCTGCCTCTAAAGTCTTTTCCTGGAGCAGATGCTTTGCTTGAAGAAACTCCCACTAACCAAATCCTTTGGAGAGAGAAAGGCCCTTCCTTTGCATCTCAATGCATTTCTAATCTTTTTTTCCTGTCACCAGATAGTCCTGCTCTCCAGCAGGAACTGTTGAGACACGAGAGGAAGTGTCTCTTTAACACCACCCCAGACCAAAGAGTGGTCATGTAGCCGTTCTGGGGACCTTACCCTTCTCGGGGGTCCCAGGCCAGCGCTCTCTTTGCTCTGTTCTGGGGAGATAGCCGGAGAAACGTAAGAGGAGCTGTGTTTGAGCCCTTCTCCCATGCCACTGTTAAATGCAATGGAGTTTCTAATGGTCAGGCTGTAGCCACGAGGAGAAAGGTCACTGAATTGGGGTGAGTTTAGAGAATGTCTCTGCCCACGGCAGCTACTCCCTGGACAGGGGTAAGCAGTCTTCCCTTCAGGTTTTGCTCTCCCAGTAAGATTTGGGGACTTAGATGAGCTGCCCTGCCTTCAAGTTCCAGCGTGGAATCGCCAGAGGAGCCCTCGCCATTCAAGACGCACTGCGCTGGGTAAGATGGCATCTCTTCCTCCCCAACCCTCGTTCTGGCCTCTCCTCCCCCTTCTTCCATGGAGTGGGGAGTGTAGAACTCGAGGCCTGGTTGGGACCTCTCCCATGTGGCTTGGCAACCTGCCATTTAAATGCTCCTATCCTGTCCCCTTCTTGGGGTTACTGTACAGTGGGGAGATTGGGGACTCAATCTTAATCTTCTCAAATCTCCGGAAAGGTTGTCACCAACTTTTAAAATAGAAATTTGCTAGCAATTTGGACAAGTGAGCCGTGCCCCTTCCAGACCTTTACCTGGCTCTTAAAGCCGCAGCTTCCAGCCCTCAGGAAGTGTCCTCGTCCCATATATTTTAAACGGGACTCAGTTTCCCTGATTTGGTCATCTTGTGTTAATTGTAGAAGCCTCAGAATTACGCTTTCGCATACTCACAAGGCTGTCTACAAAGACGGGATTTTAAACTGCTCTTGGGTTTTTTTTCTTAGCCTCAGGGCACTACTTAAAACTTTTTTAGCTGCTTGTGGAGAGATAACCTAGGTAAACCAGGCTAGGTCTGTTTGTCTCACACTTTCCTACCTAACCCTACAGGTGGGAACTCTTTTGCTCCTAATTTTCTTAGTCCTAAAACCTTTTGCTCTTAGTACACTCGGTTCTGGTTCTATTCTTTTCTGGATTGGCGTTCTATGTCCCTGCCAACAAAGGATTTTTTCCTGGGCTCCAACCCTGGCCAGGTTGCAGCTTCAAGAAAGACCTTTGGAATGATGGCTGGGGAATAAAATTTTAGGTCAAGGCAAATTAAATTCTTTAGAAGATGGCTTTTTATTTCCTTTCTCCCCTCATTCCTTGACTGCAGCAAGAAATGAGTAAATGAGAGAAACTGAAGCCATTTAAGAATTCGGTGAATACCCTTAGGAAAGAAGTCTGCTTTTCCTGTGTGCTTTTCTATGTTCTCTAGACTTGTTCCCTGTTTTCCCTCCTCCATTCTTTGAGAAGTTACTGAGGGACTAAGATGGGATAGTTTACCTTCCTACTTAGATGGTGTGTTTTATAGAGGTATTGGGTAATTTGTAACTGAGTTATGCCTTAAAATTTGTCATCTCTGATGGGCAATTGTAAGTTATATGAAGTTTGGTTCAGTTACTTGTGAACTTCAAGATCTGTGTAATGTTAAATTTAAAACTATCTACTTAGATAAGAAAAATAGCTGTATAAGTTGTAAACCCTTTACTGTGATTCTTGAACTAGATTTTATCTGAAGTCCTAGATTAATGATAACTGATGTAGAAGATAAAAATCTTTTGGGACTGCAGCTAATATTTGCTGGGAGTTTTGAGTTCAGGTGTGATTGCATAGACCAGAAGTAGAACTGCCTTAAATAACTATTTTAATTTGTGGCCACACTATGATTGTTGCTAAGCTTTTTCCTGGGGCTAGCGTTTCTTTATCTAAAGGTTTACTTCGCCCAAGTACTTGGGGCCGCTCCCACCTTGCCTTTTGAGAAAGATGACCGGCCTTTTACACTGTATGTTGATGGAAGGCAGGGCTAGGCCCCTGAATTGCGGCTCAAATGCCCGGGCTAATTTGAGCTCGCTGGGAAACTCTTGCAGTCTTGGGGGGATTTGTCGCTCATAGGACTCTGTGAGGCCCTGAGTCTTAAACTCTAGGTCTCTGGACAGGTAGGCTTGGCTAGGCCTTCTAGGGTGACTGGAGTCAATTGGCGACAATTGGTGTGTTTGGATGTTTTTGGAATTTAGATTCTGTCCAAATCCAATGGGTGTGGCCCAGTCCCAGCCAGCCCTCGCGGAGAGAAATGAGAAATATGATCAGAGAATACCGGTAGATAGTCCCTTGGGAAACAAATTAAGTAATTGGAACAAACTGCCAAAATATAAAGGAAAAAGCAAGAAAAAGATAAGGTATTGCTGCTTTGTCTGGGGTGACAAAGACATTGGTGGAGGCACTATTTGGCCTAAATTTGGCTCCCTTGAAGATTGGGTGTGCCAAATACTGAATTTGTGGGTTAATAACAAAGAACCTGTTAATCCAGAGGAGGTTCTATATGCAGGACTATGACTTTCCGGGGCTTCTATAATGTTGAGTAAGAGTCCAAGTGTAAAGGACACGAAGGAGGAAACTTTAAAGACCCAGCAATGGGACCCATTGTTATCTCTCCCTCCTCCATACTTATCCCCACCCCCAGAAGAAGCCATGGTTTTAGGAAAGGGAAGGTGAGGACTTAATCCCATCAGCTCCTCTGGGGCCCCTCAGGGTACAGGAGGATTTAATTCGATTGACCCCACCTGGACTCCAAAAAGAATCATTCTCCTCTTTAAGGAAGGAATTAGATCAAATTCATAGAAATATCCGAAATTATCCTTTGCCGGGAACTAAAACCCCAAGTCCTAAATTATATCCCTTAAGAGAGGTTCCTTCGGCCCAAGGAGGTATAGGATTTGTGAATGCTCCTCTGAGCACCACAGAAGTCAGGGCCTTTAAGAAGGAAATGAGGTCCTTGATAGAAGACCCCACTGGGCTAACAGAACAGTTTGATCAATTCATTGGAATTTGTCTCCTAGGACCTAACATGCTTCCTCCCAAACAGCTTGAAGGCGTTTGCAACCACACCATACCTGTCAACCTGACGTGGCAATATGTGGCCGCTCCTGACGGCTCTTATTTTGCCTGCTCTGCTGGCCTTACTACATTTCTGGATGCCCGATCTTTTATCAAAAAACGCGATTACTGCGTTTCTGTCTTTCTCTTCCCTCATATTAATATACACCAGGCCGATGATTTCCTTGATATCTGGGAAAGAAAAAGTACCGGCAATTTCAGGACCAAGAGGGAACCCCTTACTGAATTAACCCTGACCGTCCTCCTTGGCCTAGGAGCGGTAGGAACGGGGACGGGTATAGCCTCCCTCATACAAAATGATAAACAATATTCCCAATTGAGCGCTGCTATAGATAAGGATTTACAGGAATTGCAAGCAGGACCTAAACACCTTAAAGACTCAATAGCATCCTTAGCTGAAGTCGTGCTGCAAAACAGAAGAGGCTTAGACCTTTTCTTCTTACAACAAGGAGGTCTTTGTGCAGCCCTCAAGGAGGAATGCTGCTTTTATTCAGATAAACTTGGCCTTGTTGAAAACAGTCTACCAAAAGTTAGGGACAGTCTGGAAAAAAGAAAACAGGAAAGAGTAAAAAATGAATCCTGGCATAAGAACTGGTTCTCCACTTCCCCCTTGCTATCCACTTTTCTCCCTAGTATTCTCGACCCTCTTGTGGGACTCCTTCTCCTCCTTTTGGCCCTTGGGCCTTTAATAAACTAACCACTTTCGTTAAATCTAAAGTAGATTCTGCGATCACAAAAAGACACATCTTTTATCATCAGTTACGAGATCAAGACACCTTGGAACCTGAAGAGAAGATCGAACCACTCAAATTCACTGAACAGCTCCTGAAACAGACAGGGTGTCAACGATTGAGAAAATTGTTGTTCTCATGTTTTAAAAAAAAAAAAAAAAAATCTTGAATGTCATGGAATCGGTATAACTGTGTAGTCTGTCATATATGTTCCATGTTCTGTGTGGTTTGTCTGTTATGTTGTTGTTTGGAAAACAACGTTGCAACTGTACATAGTAAATTGGAGCTCCATGTCTGTTTCTGTGTGTCTGTGTTAAAAGTTAGTAAGCTTGTAAGAGATAAGGATTCAGCCTCTGTGTTGCAGACTTAGAAAATATCAAGAAGTTTGAAAAATCTCTCTCTCTCTCTCTCTCTCTCTCTCTCTCTCTCCTCTCTCTCTCTCTCTGTCTGTCTCTGGCTGACTGCAGCAGCCTGTGAGAAAAAGGAAAAGAAAGAAAAAAAATAGATTGAAAGGGATTTGAAAGTTTGGAAAGTTAATATACAGCAGGTGCTAACATTTAAAGGAAAGGAGATTGTTTAAGTATGTAGTCAGAAGGAAAGAGAAAGTTGGAAATGGGTGGATTTGGGAAGAAACCTGATATTGGGAAACTGATGGGTTAAATCTTGAAAAGGATCCCCATGTAGGAAATTGAGTGGGGAACCTGAGGGAAGTTTTTTCTAGGGGGTCAGGAGTGGGGGAAGGATGGCCATATGGAATCTTCTCCGCCCCTCACCCCGCTGAATATGTTCCTGCCGTTTTCTTAACTGATTACAGCCAGTGCAGCAAACTGTGATTTTTAAGGACATATTTTTAGGTTAATTGATTGAATATTTGTTTCTTGATACATAAATTTTTTTGGTTAAAAGAAAATGGTCGTAAATGTGATCCATACTTTGGTCTGAGTATTTCTAAAAGTTTAATTGCTATGTTAAAAAAAACCCTTGAATTCTTTTATGTGGAATTGGGTGTTTTGTATAAGTTTAAATTGATTGTATTGGGTCATCCTGAGGTTATTTAAAGGGCCTCTTTGTCCTTTTGAAAATGTTTGTTATGGACAATATGCAATTGGAGATATTTATCTATGTATTGGGTATTTTAAAAGCAAAATGATTTGTATGTATAATGTTCACTCATGTAACATCTACCTAGATATGATAATTGTTCTAAGTTGTGAACTTACTGAGGTGAAATTTCTTTCTGTTATGATATTTGTTATTGGAGGTAAAATTTTTTGGGCTTAGAGTTAATTAGTTAATGCTATTTGGGAGTTTTAAAGCTCCACCCTCTGACAGTTACTGGGACAATTGATTGATAAGCTGTTAAAACTCAACTGCTTATGTTATGTTATAGTTATGTTCTTGAATTTTTCCTTCTGTAACTGATCTCTCTGATCAGAGCAATGGTCAATAGAATTGTTAATGCAATTCAATTATGTCATGCCTTGCTATTTTCAGTCTGGTCATATGTAATCATTGTATCCTAAATGCTTGGGCAACTATTTCGCCTAGTCAACTGTCTGTTACTGGATATTTGTGTTTTGTTCCTTTAAGGTTTCTACATGATAAGTGGACAATTAACAAGGGTCTGTAAGACTGCAGCCGTTTGCTTGGCCTGTAAAGCAAACTCGTCTCGTCACATAGGAAATTGCTGGCCAATCCATTTTGGCCTCCTCATGTTTTGCAACAGTCTGGTGAACTGAGTCTTTCTATCTGAGACTGATCCAATCTTTATGTGTTAGATTTGTGTTTTTGTTCTAGATTTTGGTCAAATTACAGATATTGACTTGCTTCTGGAACCTGGATCAGCTTTGATCAGCTTTGATTGCCAGCATGACACACCCACTCTGCAAGGAATGAGAGCCTCCTATCACTTCACAGCCTGAAGCAGCAGTTTTAAAATGAGACCATGGACTTGACCCTGCATCGACTGTACTTTGGACTGATATGAGGGACCTTGGGAATGGTTGATGACTGACTGTTAAACCTTACCTGGATCATCTATTACTGTGTGTTTAAGACTTGGGATGGGATTTGTTAAAACTGTAATTGCTGTTATGTTTGAGGGCTTTGAAGGAAATACTACTGTATTAGTCTGTTATGTATAGGGATTTTTGATTTGCTCTTGGGACTTATTTGGGAATGGTCATTTGAAAAGGGGAGGTAGAGATAGAACATTGGGGAAACTGGTATATTTTTTCAATATACCTGAAAGAATGGGAACTCTTAGCTCCTATTCACTTTGCCTTAAGCACTTTTGCCCCACCTCCTCCTCATATCCATACAAGGTCTGGTCTCAGGTAGTGCCCCCCTCCCGCATTCAGTAAATAAGCTGTGGGTGAGCCAATGACGGGATTATTGTGGCCCCATATTTCAGGATCATCATACCCTCTGGCTGCAGGAACACCCAATGACGGGATTATTGTGGGCCCGTTTTCCAGAAGCACACCCTGGAAGTTTGATGCTGGGGTGCTGGGACGGATGCCGCCCACATAGCCTAAGACAGGGGTCCTGCCCTTCTCTGGCCTTCTAAGGTCGGATTACTTGGGTACTGAATGTGGATGCCGGCCACATAGCCTAAGACAGGCCTCCCACCTATTTAATAATAAGGAAAGGGGGATATGCCAGAGACCATGCTCTTCCAAGACCATGTCCTTGAACACTGCCAGAGGCCATGTCCTTGGACGCAGGAGACAAAGAGCTAAGAAGAGCAGCAAACACCCTAAATTCCTGAGATTAGATAATGTGTGTCCCAAGAAATCGGTCATCTCCGCCCAAGATCTAGATAACAGTATACTCTAGGATTTCCGCCACACCTATGGTCTGACATTCTTCTCATTGTAACCCCCCACTCAGAAATCCTATTTAATTAAACTCTCTTCATTCATTAAACAGAGACATTCACCATCTTAAAGCTTGAGTTGCCTCTCTGTCTCTCCGATTCCATTCCAAAGCACGTGGTGCTTTACAGACTGATTGTCTTACAGAGCCTTTGCTCCCCCTCGGCCCTGGTTCCCTTCGATGACCCACTGTTGATGTCCTGCCGGACAGGACACTTCCGGACTCCAGAACTGAAGCACTTAGCTGTCCTCTATTAGAATAAACATTATTATTGTTCTATTTGGTAAATCAATGATTCCCCCCTACACCCCCCAGCAACTTAAATTATACTTCTTAGTTCTTTTATTCCACTTTGCTAAGGAATTTATTTTTTTCTCACCATTGCTATGAAATGGAAATTGGTCTTTGCTTGAGTAGGAGAAGGTATTTTAATTAGTGGGGAGAGTTCTGCTCAATTGCATCCCTTGATGAGGTCTAGATTTGGGGTACCTAAATTGTTATGCCACAGTTTTCCTTAACTGTCCTGACTCAGTTTCCCTGTCTCAGTTTCCTTAACTGTTCCGTCTCTGACCCAGTAAAACTAAGGATTATTCGCTCTCGGGTTATGAATTAGCAAGATAAAAGAGTAGATCTCCTGACTCTTTTAGGGATTTACAATATTCCTTTAGAATATTCCAAGATCAACCCATGATATCTTTACTTCTTTGTCTCTGGAATTTTTAGGTTTTATGGCTTCCCCTCCCTGATAAAAACTTTCCCTCCCTTTCTCTTTTTTGTCTCCAAAAAGGTATTTAAGAAATTGGGGTTCCTCCATTCATTGCTGGAGAATGGCGTCTGGCAGCTGTATGCTGGACGCTGGATTCTTTGGGTCCTCCAGCCCTGGGACCAATATGGATTCCTTGGTCCCAGTGTACTTATCTCTGTCTGACTGGATAATCTGAAACGAGAGTCCTGTCCAGTCAATCTTACTCTCCCATTAATAAAATATTAAAAACTCTCTAATCTCTCTCCTGCCTCAGTTTCTCCGGCATTACAAAATGAAATTAGGGTTTGAGGTCTAGTGGCAGGTTTGGGGTACAGGGAGTCAAATAGAGCTCCCCTGCAACCTCTTTGGATTCAGTGCAAGTGATGAGGGATAGATATGGGGTGCCTAAATGAAATTAGGGTTTAATTGAGGTCTAGCAGCAGGTTTGGGGTACAGGGAGTCAAATAAGAGTTCCCCTGTACTCCCATTGGATTTGGCGCAAGGATATCGAGTTAAATGAAGTCTAGTGGTGGCGCAAGAGTCCCCAATAAAAGCATTTATTGGCCCCAAAAGCTAGATTGATAAAAGAGGTTTATTATGGGGTTTGGAAGTAAGGTTAAAGTATAGTTAGGGAAATAGTTAAAGGTAGAGATAAGAAGGGCAGCGGAAACAGGGTTCTAGTGACAGAAAGTCCTGACATGCCAGTTTGGGATCTCTGCAAAGAGGGGGTCCCAGCTTGGCCCCTTTTATAATGGGAGATTTAAATAGAGGGGCCTATATGGGTGTAGCCCCAAGTTGGCTCAGGGCTGGGTGGGGCTGGGACAGGTCCAGATCTTCTATTGGAATTCAAAGGGACTAGGATTTGTGAATCAAAAGGTAATAACATTAACTAGGAGGGGTTGGGAATCAGAAAGAAAGGAATCTTAAAGGGACCTCACCTGTATCACAAGGATACGGAGCAAAATGAGGTCTAGAAGAGGCGCAAAGGGTCCCCTGTAAGGAATTACAGGCCTGAAAACCTAGATTGATAAAAGAGGTTTATTATGGGGTTTAGAAATAAGGTTAAGGTATAGTTAAGGAAATAGGTTAAGGTAGAGAGAGGAGGGCACTGGAAACAGGGTTCCAGTGGACAGAGGGTCCTTGGGGTGCCAGGCATAGTACCAGTGTGTTTCGATCCTCTGCAAAGAGAGGGCTCCAGTTTGACTCTTTTATAATGAGAGATTCAGCTAGAGGGGCCACTAAGTGGAGTCCCAAGTTGGCTCCTCAATGGGTTCCAGTGAGGGCTTGAGTTTGCTTGGTGGGGGTTGGGAAACATGAGCAGATCATTAGAATGGGGGCTGGGACAGCCCAAGTTGGCTCAGATCCAGGTAGGGGCTGAGACAGGCCTGGATCTTCTATTGAGATTCAAAGAGATGTTTTTGACCAGGATTTGTGAATCAAAGTTTCTAGTTTCCTAGATTCATAATGCATCAACTAGGAGGGATTGAGAATCAGAAAGAAAGGAATAAATCAATTCTTAAAGGGACCACAACCCGCATCACCCTCTTTAAGCAGTAATGATTACATAACAATAAATTGTTCAATAGATTTTGGTTAAACCACAAGTTTTTTTTCCCCATATTCCTTTTCTGAATCATCTTTATGCTCATACTCCCTTAATGATGACTGTCTCATAATTGATTATTCTCTTTATACAATGTTACTTATTCTTTATAAAAGCTTAAATATTTCCCACTTGTGTTCCAGTCCTTTATTTCCCACCATTTAACTAGTCCTGCCATTTAGATATCTTATTGTCATCACAATTCAGCTCATCAAATATTTATTAATGAAGTATGTCCAAAATTAAAATCTAATACTTTTCATCTGTTTCCTAGAATAGACACCGCATAATTTCTGACTTTTAATTCTCTCTTTACATTTTTTTTCTTATCTTAGAAACAAACTATCAAACTTTATCCCCTTTGTTTCAGCAGTGTCTTTACTGGATCTGTATCCCAGTAAGAAATCATAAAAGAAAGAAAAGACCCCCAAGTGCAAAAATGTTTATAGTAGCTCTTTTTGTGGTGGCAAAGAATTAGAAATTGAGTGAATGCCTATAAATTGGGGAATGGCTGAATTAGTTATGGTACATAAATGTAATTGAATATTATTGTTCCATAAGAAATACTAAGCAGGATGATTTCAGAAAAAAGTCTGTAAAGATCTGAACTGATGGTGAGTGAAGTGAGCAGGATCAGGAGAACATTTTACACAGTAACAGTAATATCATGTGATGATCAACTTAGTACTTTTCAGCAATACAGTGATTCAAGACAGCTCCAATAGACTTGACATGGAAAATTTCATCTTTAGAGAGAGAGAGAACTATGGAGACTGAATGTGGATTGAAGCATACAATTTTCACCTTTTTTTCAGGGAGGAGGGCTTGTTTTTTAGGTTTGCTTTTTCTTTCTCATGGTTTCCCATTTTTGTTTGATTTTTCAACATGACAAATATGAAAATACCTTTAAAAGGATTGTACAATGTATTGGTCATCCTGCCATCTAGGGGAGGGGGTTGGGGGAAGGAGGGGAAAAATTGGAACAAAAGGTTGGCAATTGTCAATGCTGTAAAATTACCCATGCATATAACTTGTAAATAAAAAGCTATTAAAAATTAAAAATTTAATTTAATTAAATTTTAAAAAAGAAAAAAAAAGATTGTACAGATTACTTTCTGTCATAGGGAGTGAGGAAGTAATAAGGGAGGCAGGAAGAAAAAATTTGCAACACAAAATCTTCAAAAATGAATGTTGAAAACTCTCCACATGTGTTTGGAAAAAGAAAATACTACTGAGAATAACTTTTTTTCCTTTTTAATTATAACCATCAATTATGAATATTTCAATATATAAAGGAGACCAGAAAAGAGGATTTTAAAGTCAACTAGTCAGCAAACACTCTATGTGCTAGGCATTATGCCAAGCACTAGGAATACAAAGAAAAGCAACAATAGTTCACGTCCTGAAAGAGCTTACAAATCTAATGCATACTGGGAGACAATATGTAAAATATACACAAACAAGATATATGCAGGCTATGTTGGAGATAATTGCAGAGGAAGGGCACTAGAATTAAGATTTTAGTTGTTTTTTAAAAGAATAATAATAATAATAATAATTAAAGGTAATAATGGAATTTTAGTTGGTTCTTAAGAAAAGCTGGGCAATCTAGGAGATGAAGTTGAGGAAATTTCAGGCATGAGCGACAAGCAGTCAAAATTCATCTTATCAAGAGATGGAGTATTTTTTGTAAGAAACAGCAAAGTGACCAGTGTTACTGGATTATAGAGTACATGGAAGGAAATAAGATATATGAAGATTGTAAAAATAGGAAAGGGACAATCATAAAGGACTTTAGAATAATAGATTTTATATTTGATATTGTAGGTAATAGGGAGTCACTGAAGAAGTTGATTGGAGGACGGATTGGAGAGGGGAGAAATTTGAAGCAAGGAACTCAACCAGAAGATTATTGCAATGATCCAAGCTTTTTTTTTTTTTTTTTTTAATTTTTTATTTAATAATTACTTTATATTGACACTCGTTTCTGTTACGATTTTTTTTTTCCCCTCCCTCCCTCCACCCCCTCCCCTAGATGGCAAGCAGTCCTTTATATGTTGGATATGTTGCAGTATATCCTAGATACAATATACGTTTGCAGAACCGAACAGTTCTCTTGTTGCTTAGGGAGAATTGGATTCAGAATGTATAAATAACCCGGGAAGAAAAACAAAAATGCAGATAGTTTACATTCGTTTCCCAGTGTTCTTTCTTTGGGTGTAGCTGCTTTTGTCCGTCATTTATCAATTGAAACTCAGGTCTCTTTGTCAAAGAAATCCACTTCCATCAAAATATGTCCTCATACAACATCGTTGTTGAAGTGTATAATGATCTCCTGGTTCTGCTCATTTCACTTAGCATCAGTTCATGTAAGTCTCGCCAGTCCTCTCTGTATTCAATGATCCAAGCTTAATGGAATGAAAGCCTACTCCAGAGTGTTTGCTATGTTGGACGAGAGAAGGGGCATATATTGAAAAGGTGGAATTGACAGGATTTAGCAATAAATTGGATATGGGAGATAAAAGAAAGTAAGAAGTTGAGGATGAGACTTAAATTGTAAGCTGGATGACTGGGAGAATGGCTGGTATTCTAAATAGTAATAGGGAAATTAGGAAGATGGAAAAGTTTGGGGGGGAAAGAAAAGGAGTTAAGTTTTGAATATATTGACTTTAAGATGTTTGTAGCACATCATGCTATTCATATGACAATATACCAAATTCGTATACCAAAATTTGTTCATCCATTCCCCAATTGATAAACACTCCTTTAGTTTCTAGATCTTTGCTATATAAAAAGGATTGTATAAACACATAGACACAGACATACACAGACACACACACACTGTAGTGACTTTGGGGCACAGTTTCAAATTACTTTCTAAAATAGTAAGACCAATTCACAACTCTTATCAACAATGTATTATTTTGCCTGTTTTTCTACAGCCCTCTATATTTGTTTAATTTCTTTTCTTGATTAACTTTGTCAATCTGATAGAATTCACCTCAACCTGAAGTGGAATCTCAGAGTTAGTTTATTTTTTATTTCTGCAGTTTATCAATTTTTAATTAGGGATTTGGAGCATTTTTTTTTCATATATTTCTTAAATGCTAAGATTTCTTCCTTTGAAAACTGCCTGTTCATATTCTTTGACCATTTGTCAACTGGGGAATTTCTCTATTTCTCCTAAATTTCCTTATTTATTTCAGAATTGAGGTCTTTATTGGAGAAAGTTACTGTAGATTTTTTTTCAGGCAATAGTTTCCCTTTTCATCTTAGCTACATTGGTTTATTTTGGGGGGGGCAAAACCTTTTGTATTTTAGTCTTTTTGCTTAGTTTTGCATCAAAATTCATTGGTATTATCAATCTATAGTTTTCTTTCTTTGTTTTTACTTGAATCAAACTGTATTTGTAGTTTTAAAAAACATTTTTATAGCAAAATGAATTATACACTTAACTTCATAAGTTAACTTTTTTCTGTCCCATAAACCAATAAAGTACTATGCATTAAACTTCAAATCTTGAAACACACACACATTTTCCCTTGATTTTTCATTTCCATGTTTCAAGTTAGAACATAAAAAGCGAGCTTGAAAAATCAACTTCAAAAAATTAATTCTTCCTTCAAAAAAAAAGTATGAGCAATCTAAAAATGATCAGCGAAAATGAATAAAACATTGCAGAGTCATTTTTACTTAGTGATTGCTAAATATACTACTCCCTCTTGGAAATTATTGAACCATCTACATGTGAAATTAAATGATTTTCATTGTCATCTTTTATCACCAACTAGCTTCATTCCCATTTTTATGTCTTCTTAATGATCCACTAGTTTGAGATCATATTTATATCTTAGAAGGAAGTTGGATCATATCAACTATGTTGATAAGTTGATATGATCCTTTCTTTTGCTATTTTTGCAAACAATTTGTATAATATTGGAAATAATTTTTTTTTAATGATAATATTCACTTGTAAGTCCATTTGGTTCTAGAGGTTTTTCTTTGGGAGTTTATTTATGGCTTCTTCAATTTCTTTTTCTGAAATTGAGCTTTTAAAATTCTTTATTTCTTATTCTTTCATTCTGAATGTTTACAATTTTATGAATATTCATTTGTTTTATTGACCAGTTTTATCATCATATGTAGCTGTACAAAATATTTTCTAATAATGCACTTCATTTCTTCATTTCTTCCTTTACCCCCATTTTTGATATAACTTAGTTTTACTGTCTTTTTAAATCAAATTATCTAATTTGCTTATCTATTTGTTGTGTTTATTTTTCCCTAAACATCCAAATCCTAGTTTTAATTATTCATTTATCTTGGACAATTTTACTCATATCTCTTCAGTTTTTTGTTTGACATTTTGTGCTAGATTTGTGCTAGATGTCTGCTCCTTCCTGAAGTTTAACAAGGGTTAGTCAGATGTCCCCATCATTTCCTTTGATTAAAAAAAAACAAATAGAAACAAGATTTCCACTCCTAGCATCTAATACAATGCTTTTAATGTAGGTGTTTATTACTTGTTTATTGAATTGAGCAAGTCCACGTTCATTACATTACATTAGAATGTGATGCATTGAAGAAGTACAAAGCACTTATAAGAGCTCAGAGAAGGAAGAGATTATTTCCAGCTGATTCTTAACTAATTCTTCTGTCATATATATTAATTGAACTAGAAAATTTGAAGAACTGTTTTGAAAAATAAGGTGTGATTATATCTAGGATATACTGCAATATATTTAACATATATAGGACTGCTTGCCATCTTGGGGGGGGTGGAGGGAGGAAGGGATAAAAACGAAACATAAGCGAGTGCAAGGGATAATGTTGTAAAAAATTACCCTGGCATGGATTCTGTCAATACAAAATTATTATTAAATAAAATAAAATTTAAAAAAAAAAGGAAAAATAAGGTGTGATATGCAACTCTTGTAATTGTACATATCAGGTATAGCTGGTTCCTGTATGTACTGTACAAGAAAAGTTTGACTTTCTGTAAAAAAAAAAAAAATTTTTTTTGTCACACAAGGGCCTATTCCTTAGATCATTTGCTTAAGAAAAAAAATTAGTTTGCAAAGCAATTTCTGGTTTATGACTAGTCAATTGTATTAGTAATATCCAGAGCTATTATCGAGTTCTAGATTTGGAAAGGAATTCAGAGATGTTTTCCTCATTTTACAATGATTTCCCAGAAGGTTAAGTAGTTCGTTTAAGGTCACTCAAGTTCTAAGGGTCAGGTGCAGAATTTGAACAGAGATCCCTTCATTCTAAAGACAGAGCTCTTTCCTACCATACAATTTTCCCATGGTCTTGATTCTTCTTGTGAAAGATTTAGATCAGTTTAATTCCAGAGCTGTAACTAAGACAAATAGCATGAAAGGTGTTGTCAATGATATAAATCATCGGATACCTGGACTAATGAAGGATCATTGTTATGAGGAAACAATGTAGTGAGAGACAAGTTCATACTAACATACCTAGGGACTAATAATGCTATTGGTACCCTTTAAATTTGATAGTATTTTAATTCAATGCCCTGGTTCTTATAGCCATGCCCTAGTACAGTTTTGTTTAATTCCACCAGTCCAAACCATAACCCTAATCATCTCACAGACATAGTAGAACCCTTCCCCCATCTGTGTATTATCTTCAAAGGCCTACAAGCTGACCTGAACATTTCCAGAAGACATATAGTTCATGCTTGTCCAATTAATGAAAGTCTTGGGCAGCTAAATAGTGCAGTGGATAGAGTGCCAGCCCTGAAGTCAGGAGGATCTGAGTTCAGATGTGACCTCAGACACTTAACGCGTCCTAGCTGTGGGATTCTGGGCAAGTCACTTAACCCCAATTGCCTCAGGGGAAAAAAGTCCTATTTCCCTCCTAGCAGCCAGGAGATTCAGTATACTTTGTCCACTATCAATAACCTAAAATGCAGATGAGTTCCTACAAATCAATCAAGCCTTCCTCTAAGGCAGAGAGGTTATCATTGACCCCATGTGACTGCTAGTCCACTATTCTCAAGGTAAGCAATCATGTTGTTCTCATTCTCATGCTTCTACCAATCCTATAATCATATATTTTATTTTTTCCCCCTATCTTGTTCGGTTCTTTGTTCTATGCTTATAAAAAAGGGAAGTGCTTCCTCCTCTGGGTCTTTCCACCTAACTGAGGTAGTCATTTGACCCACTTTATTAACAGGTTTTTGCTCTGGTTATAAATTGTTATCTTGTTCTGAAAAAACGTACCTCACTTATCTTTGTTGAATTTCATTCATATGTGTACTATGTTCTGCACTCATGGGCCTCCCATCTCCGCAAAGGAGTTGAAGGAGTTCTCTTCTCATACTTTTTTGGGGGACCAACCAAATTTATTTGTTGTAATTCTACAATATTCTTTTTTTTTTTTTTTTCAGTGAACCTGGTGAATTGCATTTATTTATTTAATATATTTTTTTATTATAGCTTTTTATTTACAAGTTATATGCATGGGTAATTTTACAGCATTGACAATTGCCAAACCTTTTGTCCCACTTTTTCCCCTCCTTCCCCCCACCCCCTCCCCTAGATGGCAGGATGTCTAACACATGTTAAATATATTAAAGTATAAGTATAACATTCATTTTGATTGTTTTTGCGAGTGATTTTTATTTCTATTGTTGTTGTCACTGTGTATATTATTTTCCTGTATCTGCTTTGCATCAGTTTATGTAAATTTTTGTTTCTCTGTATTCTGTATTCTTGATATCATATTAGTTGTTTCTTACAGCACAATAATATTCTATTACATTTATATGTTATGATTTATTTAGCTGTCTATGGTAATACATTTTATTTCTAGTTCTTTGCCCACCTTAAAAAATATTTTGGTGTATATGGAGGTTTTTTTAAAATCAATAACCTCCTTGGGATATATGTACAGTAGTAGAATTACTGGGTCAAAGGTTGTGGACATAATAATAGCCTTTTAATTTATATAATTCTAATGTTTTTCCAGTACTGTCACACTTTTACCAATAATGAATTAATATTCCTGTCTTTCCATAACTCCTTGAATACTAATCTCATCTTTTGCTATCTTTACCTATTTTCTTGTTATAATATCACTGGAGGATTTTTTAATGCACAGAAGAGAATAAAAAGAAAGGTAAAAGAAAATACATTTAAAAAATCCTTCAGACATATTCATTCCTTCCTTTGAGATATATATATATATATATTTTTTTTTTTTGCAGGCATACTGTTTGTCCTCCTTGCTCAATTCTGTTTCCTCACTGGGTGGGAGAAGAAATCCTTTTGGAAAATATAAATAATCAAGCAAAAAAAAAAAAAATTCCCACATTACAGGTCCAAAAATGTATTCCTCAGTATGTATCTTCAGTCTAGCATCTCTCTTTGAGGGGTTGGATAGCATGTTTCCTTATCCTCTCTCTGAAATCATGATCAGTCATGGAATTGATTGGGATGATTAAGTTGTCTTTTTTGTTGTGGAGATCATTCTCTGATTCTGCTTATTTCTTTTCATGTTAGTTAATACATGCTTTCCCAAGTTTTTCTGAAACCATCCTGTTCATGATTTCTTAATGACACAATAAGAAATTACATACATATGCTACAATTTGTTCAGTCATTCACTAATGGATGAATGTCTAGTTAGTTTCCAGTTCTTGGCCATCATAAAAGCTGCTGCTTTAAATATTTTTGTATATTTGAATCATTTTTCTCTAATTTTGGATTTCATCTGGCTAAAGATAGGCCTCTTAGTGATATCACCAGATTTAAGGGTATGCACAGGTTAAGTGAGTTTGTGATCATAACTCCACACTGCTTTTCAAAATGACTGGACAGTTCGTAGCTCCATTAACAGTGCAATTCCTTTTTAATTTTGTAATTTAAAACAAATAGAAAATAGATAAGAAAAAACCAAAATAGACAAAAAAAATTATCAAGTGCATAGGAGAACATGAGAGGATTCAAAATATGTAATAATAAATTTCCATTTCGAGAAAGCATATATAATAATAGAGCATATTGCATTCAGAATTATCTTTTTTTTTGTTTCCTTGTAGGTTTTCTTTTGTTCTCTGCTCTTAATTTTTTACTTTATACTTTCCCCCCTTTTTTCCATCCCCACTTCTATCCCCAAGCAGGTTACAGTTAAACAGAAATATTGTTGTGTTTATATACACATGTATAGATTCACACACACACACACATATATATACCCCATATATCTATCATTCACACAAACATACACACACAGATATAAATATGCAGCCTATCTATCTTAAACACACACACACACACACACACATATATATGTATTATATATATCGATACTCTATCATTCACACAAACATATCTATCTGCCTATCTACATATAGATACGTATTGTTCCTTCTTTAACCCATTCCCAATATGAGTAAATTTTCAGAATTACCAGCCCTCTTCTCCTATCTAATTCCTCTATCAGTTTTTGATCTTGCACTTCATTTGTATAGCATAACTATTTTTACCTTTTCTTGCATGTTTTTGTTTTTTATAACATCATATTCAGCTCTACCCCAATCTTTCTTTTGGACTACATAAATACTAATGACAATGTTAAAGATATAGTTTACATTTCTTTGTATAAAATATAAACAGATTCTCTTTATTAAATTTCTTGAAATGATATATCTTATTTATCAAATTTTCTATTGAGTTCAGGTTTGTTTGCCAAAAAATCCTGAAAATCTGACAATTCATTGAATGTTCATTTTTTTCCCATTCAATATTATGCTTAATTTTACTGTATATGGTATTTTTGGCCACAACTCTAATTTGCTGGCTTCAAGCACTTACAAGAGGGTCAAGTTCTTGGTTTGGGTATCCAGACTACAGAGGAGAACTAAAGAGAGACCTGAAACCAGAGGCACCATTCCCTACCCTGTCCCTTGATTAAAGGCAATTATACTAACAAACTCTTACTTTAAAAATAAATAAATGAGCAGGTGAAGGAGAAAAAGCACTCAACCATGGAAAGTTACTACAGGAATAGAGAAGACCAGAGTTCATCTTCAGAGGATACTAAAGTTTAAAAAAAGTCTCTCCAATCCTCAAAAATAACATTAAATGGTTAACCCCAAAACAATTCATAGAGTGTTAAGGACCATGCCTAAGTGATCATTACCCTCTTTTTTCCCTCCCCGGAAGGGGCAGGTCAATTCTCCACAGCTGTGAATCATAACACTTGAAGGAGTTACAAAGCAGCTTTCACAGATTTCCTTGTGGCTTGGGAATGAAATAAATTGGAGGCAAGAGGGAAGAGGAGAGAGGTCAGAGAACGCAACTGTTTCTCAGTCTCCTTGTATCATCAATCATCATCAATCATCATTAATCATCATCAATCGTCATCTGCTCACATAAAGAGATCCATTCTACAGGTCTGAGTTAGACCTCCAGCAGCCATGGCAGGTAGCTCCCATATCATAATAAATACATGTTAAATAAGTTCAAATATATGTTAAATCCAATATATCTACATATTTATACAAAATATATACATATTTTGCTGCACAAGAAAAATTCAATTTAGAAAGAAGGTAAAAATAACTTGGGAAAGAAAACAAAAATGCAAACAAATAACAGCAAGAGTGAAAATGCTATGTTGTGATCCACACTCAGTCCCCACAGTTCTCTCTCTGGGTGTCGATAGTTCTCTTCAATAGTGAACTATTGGAACTGGTTTGAATCATCTCAATGTTGAAGAAAGCCATGTCCATCAGAATTGATCATTGTTTAGTCTTGTTGCATGTATAATGATCTTTTGGTCCTGTTCATTTCACTCAGCATCAGTTCATGTAAGTCTCGCCAGTCCTCTCTGTATTCATCCTACTGGTCATTTCTTACCAAACAATAATATTCCATAACATTCATATACCACAATTTACCCAGCCATTCTCCAATTGATGGGCATCCATTCATTTTCCAGTTTCTTGCCACTACAAACAGGGCTGCTACAAACATTTTTGCACATGTGGGTTCCTTTCCCTTTTTAAAGATCTCTTTGGGATATAAGCCCAGTAGTAGCACTGCTGGATTGAAGGGTATGCACAGTTTGATAACTTTTTGAGCATAGTTCCAAATTACTCTCCAGAATGGTTGGATTCATTCACAGTTCCACCAACAATACATCAGTGTCCCAATTTTCCCAGATCCCCTCCAACATTCCACATTATCTTTCTCTGTCATTCTAGCCAATCTGACAGGTGTGTAGTGGATCTCAGAGTTATCTTAATTTGCATTTCTCTCATCAATAGGGATTTGGAACATCTTTTCATATGACTACAAATAATTTCATTTTCTTCATCTGAAAACCATCTGTTCATATCCTTTGACCATTTATCAATTGGAGAATGCCTTGATTTCTTATAAATTTGATTCAATTCTCTATATATTTTGGAGATGAGGCCTTTATTAGAACCCTTGAATGTGAAAATGTTTTCCCAGTTTATGTAACAATGTCTTGATCTCACATGGACCTTTTATTATGCCTTTCCTCATTTCAAGTTTATGTGGTAAAAATTGCATTGCTCACCCATCGTGAGAATACCATCACATGAGAGTGACATTTTATAAACCCAACAGAACACCAAGCTCATGTTTTCAATAGCTGAGACAGCTGTTCTTGTGACCATTTGAAAGGAGAAGAAAGAAGGGTGAGGGGGAGACAAGAGAGGATGTTGCGATAAGACTGCTACTGACTGCCAGACTGCTGGGAGCCTCGAGTTCAGAGGTGGGAGGGGAGAGAGCAGTTTTGTTAGTGCCTTTTTTTAAGATGGAGAATGAGAAACTACTTTGAGATAGAAAATTCTTTTAGCAAGGGAAAGCCCTCCATTCAGGCAGTGAAGAGTGAGGGGGGTGTATCTAAAGAGGGCCTTGGTGACGGAACCCAGAGGCTAGGTGTTTGGAAGAGAGATAAGGGTAAAGAGGAGGCTGGCCGTAGGATAAGGATGAAAGGTAAAGGTTACGCAGGTCAAGATGGGGAGAGCAACGTCTTCCCACCACGTCACCACGTGACCAGGAGCAGGTCACTCGGTTTTAGCTTCCTTACTGCACTGTGACCTCCTAGGTCTCTTCCTAAATCTGTGATGCTATGCAAGAGCAAAATGAGTGAAAAGCAAATGCCAAGATCCCGGTGCTTTGACTACTATAACAACTAGAAATATCAGTTATGGTGATCCTAGCCCAAGGGCGGCCAGAGAGGTGCCGAGCCCTAGCGATAGGAATCTCTCCTCTCCTAATCTCTCCCACTGTTTTCCAATCCCTTTCCTTTGGGATGACCTCCACTTTCTCTTGTCTTGTATGTACACAATTGTTTGTGTGGTCGCCCCCGTGAGGATGTCAGCTTCTGGGGACCATCAAAAGCGTATTTACCTTTCTTTGTAAAGTCAACAAGCATCCATGAAGCGCCTACCGTGTGCCCCGCACGGCGTTAAGCGCTAGGCATGCATGAGATTGTAAACTCCGAGGGTAGAGACTGTTTTTGCCGTTCTTTGTAATCTGCAGTATTCAGCCAAGTGCCCGGCACACGACGGACGCTTCTTAGAAGCTTGCTGACTTGACCTGACTTTTCCGGAAGCGACCCCAGCACCGCACCCCAGGCCGCAGCGCCCGCAGCGGGCAGGCAGGAGGAGCCAGGACTCTGAGGCAGGGCCCCAGCAAGAGCAAGCCCTCTATCGGAGCGCCTGCGCGCCTGCGCGGGAGGGGAGGTGGTGTATGCTCCATTCTTGCCCGGATCCACTGAAAACAATCTCTGGCCGGACGCCGCCTCCGGCTCGGCCCTAGCTCTCTTTCTAGTTTCTTCTCTCACTCATTCCCTCCCTTCTCCCTCGTTTGCTCCCTCCTTTCTCTCTGGCTCGCTCCTTCCTTTCTCGCTGGCTCGCTCCCTCCTCCCTCGTTCCCTCCCTCGCTCGCTAGTCTCGGCGCCTCGGTCGGCAGCGGGAATCCGGCGAGAGCCGGGCGGGACGTCGGCAGGGACGAGAGGAGGAGGTAAGGCGCTCCCAGGGCTTTGGTGGTCTTTTCCCGGCCAAGCGGGTGCTAGGCCTCAGACGGTGGCGGGCGGCGGGCAGCGCGGGCCAAAGGGGCCCGAAGGCCGGGCCGGGGGCGGGGCGCTGCGGCCTCGGGCCGGGGCTGGCTGGTTCCTGGAGGATCCTCACTAACCCCTGCAGCCCCCTCCCCCTCCCTCGGCGGGATCGCGGCCCTGCGGGAAGTTCCGCGGTCTGAGGAAAACTGCGGCCCTAGCGCGGCCAGGTAGGAACCACCTGGTGAGGGGCTAGAGACCCCTCCTTTTTAGTTTACCGCCCCTTATTGCCCTCTACCCCCGCCCCCAAGTTCCCGACCAGCCCTCTTCTGGCCAGCCCCTTCTGGAGAAGCGGTGGTTCAATTGAATCAGTCCTTATCGCCTTGACCCCTCTATCCCCCACCTCCTTCTATCCTTCGCTTTGTCTAAATCTCAGTGACTTGGCATTCATCAGGAATTTCAAGATGTGGGGACTTGGATGGGGCAAAAATATATCTTGTTTTCCATGTAACCCACTGTATTTTATGCATGAAAAAAAAATCATTATCCCTATAAGGATCCATAGGGTTCACTAGACAATCAGACATGTCCATATCACAAAAAAGGTCAAAATACTTTGTTGTAGATCACATAGAAAATGTTCCCGCAGGTTATTTAAAAATAAACAAATCATTATCTATGACAAAAACGGCAATCATTCCCAGAGCATAAATTAGATTTTTGAGGAGTGACTTGTGTTTTCCCAGCTCTTTAGCACCGTTCCTGTCTTGCCTGGACATATGTGCTTGTTGATTGAACCATACCCTTATCCTCTCTCTCTTAGCTTAGGAGCAAAGTTTAATTGCAAGATCTATCTAAAATATTTTTGTTCATTTTTTCTTAAAGGAAGTTTTATAAGTATTACTGGTTTGAGGGGGAGACCTGTCCTTCAAGTAAGGAGGCAGAATTTTCATTTGTTGCTTTGGGAATGTCTTATTTTATGGCAACATCTTTTTACATGATGCATGTAATGCAGAACTAAGGAAGTCTGGAAAGTTAAATAAAATATTTTTCAACACTCGAACTTTTTTTTTTTTTTTTTTAAGTTTGAGAAATATGTACATGGCGTCATCCACAGCCGAGTTTGGTGTGTGATTGTGTGATAGAGCAAAGATTTGGAGTCTGGGTTTAAATCCCTGCTCTGCTGCTTAACTATATGACTTTGCATAACAAATCAGTTCACCTTTCTGGACTTTAGCATGCTTATCTGTAAAATGAGAGGCTTGGACTAGGTGATTGAAATCCTGTGATTCCAAAAGCTTGAAGTCTTTGGTATTTGACTCTCAGCCGAAGTGGTTACATCTGTCCTATTTATCTAATCTCATCTATTCTGGTTTTTCCTGGTGGAGAAGGCACTATGAGAAAGGGCATGGAATTGAGAATAAGGATGATATATGTAAATGATTAAAAAAAAAAGCTATTCTAAATGGTGCAAAATATTATTTGATGGGTGCAGGGGGTAGTAGTTTGTTTGTTTGAGACTTTTTGCTCTTATTCTTTAGACAAGGTAGCTAGGCTTTGGATGGGCCATGGTTGGATTTGGAGACATGGATATAGGGAAGTTAATATAACTAAGTGAAAATGGAGTGAACTGGAAAGAAACTTGAAGTTAAAGTTTGAGGTTGTATCCTTTATTCCAGCTGTTTCTTAGAAGAGCCGTTTTTTGTTTTCCTTTTTATTTATTTAGTTTTTTTTAAATTAAAGCTTTTTATTTTCAAAACATATGCATGGATAATTTTTCAACATTGACTCTTGCAAAACCTTGTATTCCAAATTTTCCCAACTTTCTTCCTACCCCCCCCCAGATGGCAAGTAATCCAATATATGTTAAATATGTTAATAATATATGCTAAATCCAATATATGTATACATATTTATACAATTATCTTGCTGCATAAGAAAAATTAGGTCAAAAAGGGAAAAAAATGAAAAAGAAAACAAAATGCAAGCAAAAGAATGAAAATGATATGTTGTGATCCACCCTCAGTTCCCACAGGCTTCTTTCTGGGTATAGATGGCTCTCTTCCTCCCAAGATCATTGGAAATGAACTCAATCATCTCACTGTTGCCAAGAGCCACATCCATCAGAATGATTATCATGTAATTTTGTTGTTGCCATGTACATTAATCTCTTGGTTCTGTTCACTTCACTTAGCATCAGTTCATGTAAGTTTCTCCAGGCTTCTCTGACATTATCCTGCTGATTGTTTCTTACAGAACAGTAATCTATAACATTCATATACCACAGTTTATTCAGCCATTCTCCAATTGATGGGCAGACATTCTGTTTCCAGTTTCTTGCCACTACAAAAAGGGCTGCCACAAACATTTTTGCACACGTGGCTCCCTTTCCCTCCTATATGATCTCTTTGGGATATAATCCCAGTAGAAACACTGCTGGATCAAAGGAGTCTTTGTTTTAAATTCAGACTGTTTCAACCAATCCTTGCAAATTTTCTGATATTTATTTCTCTTTTTCTTATTTGCTTAGTATAGTATCTTGGTGAATCTTCTTTTTTTCTCTTTTTGTGTGGATTTGTTTAATGTTGTGTTGAGCCTTTCTGCTCTCTATCTGTGACTTTGATGAAAATACAGATGATAAGCTTATAAAACTATTGACACAAACTTGAGAATAGCCAATTTGTGGTATTATGTCAGTATACACAAAGATCTGAATAAGCCAATGATGGACCAAATCTAATTAGACAAAATATATTGTAATAGGGATGTAAAATCCAATACTTAGTTTAAAAATCATTTTCACAAATAGAGGATGTATAATGTAATGGATAATAATTCATATTATTAGAAACCCAGTGGTTTTAGTGCATTCTTCATTTCTTTGAAGCCTTCCAGGTCCTTGCACAGTGGTCTCCCACATTGGGAATGTATGTCCTTCTCTCCTCTGCTTTGTGGAAATCTCACCTTTCTTCTGATTTTTCTCTCTGCTTATCCACCTTTTAACCCTTTTCAATTTTATTCTACTGAAACTGCCTTCCAAAGTTAATAATCATATTATAATTATCAAATGTAATTCTCCTTAAGCTCTCTGTTGCCTTTGATACTGTTGATCAGTCTCTTCTTGATGCTCTTTTTTCTCTAGGTTTTTTGGACATCACCCACTTCTAGTTCTCCTGTTTGCCTGCTTCTCCTCTGACTTCGGGGCTTGATCCTCTTCCAGATAAGAGTCTCTAACCATAGGTATCTCTCAGAGTTCTATCTTGGGCTCTCTTCTCAAATTCCTATGTACTACTTAGTGATCCCATCACTGAACCACTGGGAAGTCTTTCATAGTTGGTCATCGCATTTTCTTGCTGCTGTTGTATAAAATGTATTCTTAGTTTTGTTTCCCTCAATGATATAATAAACTTTTAATATATACTTAATGGTTGAATTTTAAAAAAATGTTGTGTCCTTTACATGGTACCTTCTGTAGTTTTAGAGAGAAGTTTTGTAATAGCACATTAAAACAATTGGACTATACATATTCAGAATTCATGGTAATGTCAAACAGACATAAGAAGATTAGAACGAATTCTGGAGATTAAAGTACACATTTTCAAGAAATTAAGTAAATAATGATACCTCACAGTTTTAAAAGGGACCTTTTGGGTAACTTTACATTTCTGGAAATAGCAGAATACCAGGAAGTAAACAGAAAAATATGGTAATCAACCAAAATAAATTTGATAAAGCTCTTTTACTAGGTCCTGAAATTTCATTGGTGGGGGAAGCTCTCACTAAGCTTATATTTCTTCTCATTTTGCACATAATTCTTTTAAGTTTAGTTATGTTTTCTTATTCCACGTTTATTAGAATAGCATCAAAAGGGATAGAGACTGTATAAATTAACTTGTAATGAGAGAAGGAAATGCTAGACACAAAAACTGAAAAAGGAAAGGATTGTGGTAAAAGTTATTTTGTGGAGGGATAAATAATTCAATAAATATTTATTAAATGCTTCTTCTGGGTAAGGTACTTCTAGGTACAAGGAATACAAAGAAAGATACTTTAAAGATACTTTTGTAAAATAGGGATAATGATTCTTGTACTACCTACCTAATTGGGTTGATGTAGGAAAGGTACTCTGTAAATCTAAAATATTAAATTGGGTTATTACTACTACAGTTAATATTTAATTAGTATAAAAGGGATAGTGTAATAAAGGCAAAAAAGAGGCATGATCACTATATTGCTAGAAATTTGAAGGAAGTGGAACTTTAAACTGCTAGATAGTGGGGCAGCTTCCTAGAGGAATTTAATGTCTAGAAAGAAGGCAGGGCTTCAGCATCTGGAGATAAAGAGTTTTGGGGGGAGTCCTTTCTAGGCATTAAAAGAGACCTAGTTCAGGGCAGGTTTTAGCCTCAAAGAGGCTAAAAAAAATTAAAATTAGGAGCTTGAACTAGATATCTTTGAAGATCCTTTTCAGAATAGTGATCCTTTGACTCCTGATTGGTATACCCAGAAATGGTATTATCAGGTCAAAAAGTATGACAATTTGTAGACTTTTTAATGTAATTCCAAATTATTTTCTAGAACAGTTAGACAAATTCACATTTCCATCCCAAGTGAATAAGGGTGTCTGTGATAATTTTTTTTTAAAATTGTCTTTAACTAATTTCTGAGTGCCATATAAACCTTTGGGGATGTTTTTCTTTACATTTCTCATTCGTACTTATTTGAAGCTTTTTTACTTAGTTATTGATAATTTTGCATTTCTTTTTTTAAACCAATTTTCTATTGGGAAATGGCTTTTGATTTTCTATATTTGTATCACTAAACTATAGATCTTATATATCAAGCATGTATTAGAGATTTGATGCACAGCTTTCAAAGTTTTTTCTCAAGTGTTTTTATTCTGATTGTAGTTGCATTTTTTGAAAGTAAAAACTTTAAACCATTTAACAGGAACATGCACAGTTTAAATGTGCTAATAATAAATGGTAATGGTTTTTCTCATTGTTATTCTCTCTTAACAGAAAGACAGTATGGTATATCGTGGAAAGTGTTTAGAAATCAGGATGCCTTAGTTTAAAGCTCAGAATTGAAACTTAATTTCTTTATCACTATGATCAAGTCCCTTAAACTTGCCTCATTTATAAAAAGGAGGTAATAATAGTAATGTTTCTCTCATTCGATTGTGAGCTCCTTGAAAATAGAGAGCATCTTGCCTTTCTTTGTGTTCATAATGCCTAGCCACATAGTAGGTGTTTAATGTTTATTGATTGGTGTGAGGAAAGTGCTTTGTAAACATTAGAGCTCTCCATTAATGTGTTTTTATTTTTGAATATGTTTGGGAAAGAATCATAGTAGATTAAAGTATGGCTAGGAGGTGAGAGATCTGGGTTCTAATTCTAGTTTTATGTGATTTTTGTTGTCATTTAACTTTTCTATATTTTTTTCCCTTTGCTAGGAATTGGGAAATTTTATTTTTTTTTTAAAACTTACTCTCAGGGTAATTGTGAAGATTAAATGAAATAGAGTTGACACTTGCTTTGAAAAATAACAACCACTCTATAGAATACTGTTAAGTTCAGAGGGATGTGAGTAATTCATATCTTTTCCTTTCTAAGCTCTCCTGATTTTGAACTTTCTTTACCTTGCCATGTAGTCTCTTCACACTGAAATTATATTCTGCCTCTGGTTTTCTCCCACTCATTGCAAGTACATTGTGGCCTTGCAGTCTCTTCTGATTGATCTTTAAGAAAAAAAAAAAAAAAAAAGGTGGATTGGCCAACTGCCAGTTCTTTCTGGGCTCCATTGCTGGCTCTCTTGGCTTTCTCCACTATGTTCCTCCATCAGTACCTTTTTAATTCTTCCCTCCTACCTTTTTTCAGTTTTCTTTTATATGTTCTACTGTTAGAATGTAAAGTACTTGAGTGCAAGTTCCTTGCTTATACTTGGCTCTCAGCACGTAAAAATATGAAGTTACTTATATGCTTGTGGGCTTGCTTGAACTAGCACTTTCAAATTAAACTTGACAGAAATTCTTGTCAAAAAAAATTTTTTTTTGGGGGGAGGAATTAGTCTGGACCCATTATTTGATTGTTGTGAATTCTCACTTTGTAGAAATGGCTTGCTTCAATGCATATTGGCAACTTGCCTATAAATTATATTGTTTTCTAGGAGAAGGAGAAAGGTAATAAGCAGTTATTACCTAATGTGTAGTAAGCCAAACACTTTACAAGTATAATCTTATATAATCCTCACAACAACCCAGGGATGTATGTGTTATTACTATTCTCTTCACGGGAAGGAGGAAACTGAGAAAGATACATTAAGTGACTTACCCAAGGTCATATAGTCCTAAGTGTCTGAGGCTGGATTTAAATTCAGGACTTCTTGCCTCCAGTCCAATGATTTAGGGCACAGGGCTTTCTTAGGATCATGTTAAGGGCAAGATTTGAACTTTTGCCATCCTGTTGGCAGGATAGCCCACTATCTGCTATTCAGTATTCCTTCTCATGATGTATTTCCTACTACTTTATTATGTATTGCTATTGAATATTTGTTAAATTTTGTTGTACTTATGCCAATTGTTTGACAGTGATTCATTATAATGTCCTTTTTTGTTTTTATTTTTTGCATTTAATAGTATTTTACTTTTTTCTAATTACATGTTAAGATGGTTTTTAACATTCATTTTGTAAGATTTTAAGTTCTAGATTTTTTTTCCTTTCTCCCTTTCCCAAGACAGCAACAAATCTGGTATAGTTATATAATGTCCTTTTTTTTCTTTTTGGCTAAAGCAATTGGGGTTAAATGACTTGTTTAGGGTCACAAAGCTAGGAAGTGTTAAATGTTTGAGATCTGATTTGAATTCAGGTCCTCCTGACTTCAGGACTGGTACTCTATCTGCTATGCCACCTAGCAGCCCCTATAATGTTCTTTTTAAAAATGAAGTTCATTCATTTTTTTAGATGAGATCTGAGATAACAGAAGATGAAACAATTTGTTATAGATTTCACAAAAGGCCATTGGTAAAATCAGAATAGAATTGAAGAAGATGAACTTGTAAATACAGGCCGAATGATAGAATGGCTTCAAAGCCAGGAAGAATTTGGTTCAAATCATTCCCTTGATATATTCTAGCTCTGTAACCAAGACCTAATCACTTAACTCTGTCTACTTAAGATAGATCTGAAAAACTCTAAATTATAGATAAGTTGCTTAGCATTATTGGTGGAAAGAGTTTCCATACCTGAGTTTCTCATATAAAAGATATCATCAGCTCTTACCTAAAAAATAAAACATTGCTTTTTTTTTTTTTTTAAATAATAGCCTTACATTTTCTTTTTTTTTTCTTTCTTTCTTTCTTTTTTTTTTTTTTAAATAACTTTTTATTGATTGAATCCATGCCAGGGTAATTTTTTTACAGCATGATTCCTTGTACTCACTTCTGTTCCGATTTTTCCCCTCCACCCCCTCCCCCAAATGGCAAGCAGTCCTTTACATGTTGAATAGGTTACAGTATATCCTGGATACAATATATGTGTGTAGAACCGAACAGTTTTCTTGTTGCACAGGGAGAATTGGATTCAGAAGGTATAAATAACCCGGGAAGAAAAACAAAAATGCAAGCAGTTTATATTCATTTCCCAGTGTTCTTTCTTTGGGTATAGCTGCTTCTGTCCATCCTTGATCAATTGAAACTGAATTAGCTTTAACAAAGAGATCCACTTCCATCAGAATACATCCTCAAACAGTATCGGTGTTGAAGTATATAATGATCTCCTGGTTCTGCTCATTTCACTTAGCATCAGTTCATGTAAGTCTAGCCAGTCCTCTCTGTATTCATCCTGTTGGTCATTCCTTACAGAACAATAATATTCCATAACGTTCATATACCACAATTTATTCAACCATTCTCTAATTGATGGGCATCCATTCATTTTCCAGCTTCTAGCCACTACAAACTTGGCTGCCACAAACATTTTAATAGCCTTATATTTTCAAAATGCATGCAAAGATAGTCTTTGACATTCAGGCTTGCAAAATTTTGCATTCCAAATTTTTCTCCCTCCTTTCTCCCAGCTCCTCCCCTAGACAGTAAGTATGTAAAACATATACTTTGACCAAAAAGATACAACAAACATACATAAAATTTACCTTTGCTAAGGATTTTTTATACATGATATTAATACAATGGAAGAATGGAAGAAACATTTTTATTTTATGACAAATATGTTTCACAAAAGTCCTACTCTAGTGATATTTTATGCTATAGAGATAATGTTAGGTTGGCAGCAAATACATTCCTAGGGACTGACTGTCTCTTGTCTGAAGAATGGTTTAGCCAAGTATGGAGAGTTTTATCAGTAGTAGGTTGGGCTAGAAGCGATGAATTCTTCAGTCATAAAAGTGATGAAAATTAAAAAAATGTCTTTTAGTCTAATCTGCTCTCCTTTGCCATGCAAATTCATGCCATTCATCTGGTGAATATCAATATGATATCTTATGCATTGTTATGTACAAGCTGTCTTCTATTCTTGAGATATACTCTTTCCTTACCTAGACTTCTCAGATTCCTTATCTTCCTTCTAGATCCAGCTCAATTGCCACCTTCTCTGATCACTTTAGCTATATATTTTCCACTCTTAGATATTCTTAAAAGTATCTTTATTTCTTTTCAGCCCTCTTAAGTCCCTATCTTGTGTTATATGCATTTATAGCAAGCAACGTTGGTGAGCCAAGGAACTGGGTTTTTTGTTTTTTTTTTTTAAATAACTTTTTATTGATAGAACGCATGCCAGGGTAATTTTTTACAGCATTATCCCTTGCATTCATTTCTGTTCCGATTTTTCCCCTCCCTCTCTCCACCCCTTCCCCCAGATGGCAAGCAGTCCTTTACATGTTGAATGGGTTGCAGTATATCCTAGATACAATATATGTGTGCAGAACCAAACAGTTTTCTTGTTGCACAGGGAGAATTGAATTCAGAAGGTATAAATAACCCGGGAAGAAAAACAAAAATGCAAGCAGTTTATATTCATTTCAAGGAACTGTTTTTTCTGTGTCATTGTATCTCTCCCTCCTAATACTGAGTTTTGTACATATTCACCAAGTACATTTTAAATATTTGTTGAACCTAATTAAAAGTGGGATAGAAGATGCTAGGAGTCGCTCAGTTTTTAGATCTCTTACAAATATTAAAAGTTTACTGTTTTCACCCTAGGTATGAGATCCTTGTTTAATGATTATTAAGTTAATACATTACTGAAGGAATTGAACTACTTCCGTATTGATAGTCTTCCTCTGCAGGGAACTAGGTGGCACAGTTGACGGTGCACTGGTCCTGGAACAGGAAGATCTCAATTCAAATATTATTTCAGATACTTAATTAGCTGTTTGACCATAGGCTAATCATTTAACCTCTGTCGTCTTTAGTTTCTTCATTTATGAAAAGAGGATAACAATACTTACCTTTCTAAATTGCTGTGAGGACCAAATGAGATACTTTAGCCTTCCTTCCTCTAAATGAAATTAGAAAATGTACAGAAGGAAGGGGCAAATAAATGGAAAAATAAATTTAATCTGTCCCTGAAGAAGCATATAAAAGAGTTTGTAGAATCAGCCTCATTGTGGGACCAGAGACATAAAATCTTTAATTTGTGGGGTACTTGGTCATCTTATTTTGCTGTATCACGGTAAACAAAGAAAAGGAAACCACAATGAAGATATTTGTATCTAATTTAACTAACTTGTGAGTCAGCATCTGTTTTAAAATGTGAAAAAGTAGAGATTAGGTCAGGTCCCTTGTATGTTTAAGTCCATTATCCTAAGAAGAATTTCAGATGATTCTTCAAAACAAGTTTAATATGTAAACCTTTTCACTTGATAACTTCAGTGTAAAAGTTGGAAAAAGGGGAGACAGTGACTATTGTGTTGGAAAGAAAGGTCAGCCAATTGATTAGAATTTTTTATTTTTTTATTTTTTTAATAATTTTTTATTGATAGAACGCATGCCAGGGTAATTTTTTACAGCATTATCCCTTGCATTCATTTCTGTTCCGATTTTTCCCCTCCCTCCCTCCACCCCTTCCCCCAGATGGCAAGAGTCCTTTACATGTTGAATGGGTTGCAGTATATCCTAGATATAATATATGTGTGCAGAACCAAACAGTTTTCTTGTTGCACAGGGAGAATTGAATTCAGAAGGTATAAATAACCCGGGAGGAAAAACATAAATGCAAGCAGTTTATATTCATTTCCAGTGTTCTTTCTCTGGGTGTAGCTGCTTCTGTCCATCTTTGCTCAATTAAGGCTCTCTTTATCAAAGAGGTCCACTTCCATCAGAATACATCCTCAAACAGTATCATTGTTGAGGTATATAATGATCTCCTGGTTCTGCTCATTTCACTCAGCATCAGTTCATGTAAGTCTCGCCAGTCCTCTCTGTATTCATCCTGCTGGTCGTTCCTTACAGAACAATAATATTCCATAACGTTCATATACCACAATTTACTCAACCATTCTCCAATTGATGGACATCCTTTCATTTTCCAGCTTCTAGCCACTACAAACAGGGCTGCCACAAACATTTTGGCACATACAGGTCCCTTTCCTTTCTTTAGTATCTCTTTGGGGTATAAGCCCAGTAGAAACACTGCTGGATCAAAGGGTATGCACAGCTTGATAACTTTTTGTTGATTAGAATTTATTAAAGTGCCTGTCATCTGCCAGGCACTGTGCTAAGTGCTAGATTCAAAGAAAGGCAAAAACAGTCCTTTCTATTAAAAGAATCCTATAGTTTTATGGGAGAGAAAACATGCAAACAAGTATGTGCAAACAAGATATCTGCAGAATAAGTTGAAGATAATCTTAGAGGGAAGTCATAAAGGTTAAGTAGGACTTGGAAAGATGTGATTTTAGCTGAGAATTTAAAGAATTTTGGAGACAGAGATGAGGAGGGAGAGTATTTTAGGCATTAGGGACAGCCAGTAGAAACACTGGAAACTAATATTTAGGAAAGAATAAAGAAGCCAGTGTCACTAGTGTCAGCTAGTTTGCAAATATATAGAGGAGAGAAAATAAGATAGAAGATGATTGGAAAAATAGGAAGGGACCAGGTTATAAAGGGCTTTAAAAATCAAATGGAGGATTTTGTATTTGATCTTGGAGGAAATTGGGAGCTAGGGAGTTCATTGAATAAGTGGGGTGATCTAGTGTGACCTAGGTTTTAAGAAGATCATTTTGATAGATGAGTGAAGGACAGATTGGAATAGGGTGAAAAATGAGAGGCAAATTCTTATTTGCCATTAATACATTAAAACTTTTCACCTTTTCTGTTTGTTTTTCTTTCTCATGATTTTTGCTTTTGTTATTATTTTTCTTTTACAAAGAGACTAATATGGAAATATGTTTAAAATGATTGTACATGTATAACCTATATCAGATTGCTTCTTGCCTTGGGGAGAGGAAGGAAAGAAGGAAGGGAGGGAGAAATAAATTTGGAACTGAAAATCTTATTAAAAAATGAATGTTGAAAACTATCTTTACACGTAGTTGGATAAATAAAATATTATTGAATTCATTAATACATTTTTAAAAGTTTTATTCATGCTTTTTGTTTTTTTCTATCATTTCTGAGTATTAAATCTTTTCTTGGGGGCAGCTAGGTGGCGCAGTAGATAGAGCACCACTCCTGAATTCAGGAGGATCTGAGTTCAAATGTGGCTCAAATCTGGTCTCAGACACAACACTTCCTAGCTGTGTGACCCAGGCAAATCACTTAACCCCAATTGCCTCAGCCACAAAAAAAGAAAGAAAGAAAGAAAGAAAAGTCTTTTCTTGAAAGTAAGAAAACCAGTACAATCAGTTAGTCTAAATCAATTAGATCATATCTGATAACGTTTGCAGAATTTTGTTCTAATGGGTTCTTTTTGGAAAGGGGGAAATATGTTTCATTATCATTTATACTTCCTTTAGGAAGGACGTAGGAAGACACTGGACATGGTGACATCATCAAAAAAATTATCTTTATTTTTAAAAAGATTATTTGGTTATCAATACAAGAATAATTTTAGAATTATCTTGTTTTCATTTTATTTCATCATTAACTAGTTAGGGCAGAAGTCAAAGCTAGGTTATACTATTTCAAATATGGTCTGTGAAAAATGAGAAATGAATAGAAATAGACCTTTATTAATTACTTTTAGAGAAATTTAACTGTGGAAAAACAGTTGCTACAATGAAACAGAGCCCAGAAACAACTTCAGCAAGTAGACATTTGTCATTTCCTTGACAAGTTGAAAGATATGGTAATAAAAAACAATCTTGATTTCAGCAACTGCATTTGCAGATATTATGGCATATGATGATGGAAGATTGTAAGCAGCATTACTTTATAAAATAGCATAACACCTTGTAAAGGAAGTGCCAGGAAACAAGCCTGCCAAAAAACTTAACATAAGATCCAACTAAGGCATATCTTCCTAAGAGCTTCTATGACCTAAACTGGACTTTTTGTTGGTGGTTATTATTTGTTATAAGTAATGCTTTTAGGAATATTTTTTTCTCTAACTTCCTGAATAAATGTGTGAGTGTAGCATTTAATCTCATTAGTAAAATCATTTGGTAAAAGGGTAAATTAATTTTCTTAATATTTAGCATATAATTCCTTTTCTTAAAAAATTGCATCAATTTAATACTCCACCAGCAGCATATCTGCTAGCTTGTTTTATTACACCCCTATGCCAGTATTACATTTTGTTATCTGTTATTATCCATGCCTTTTTGGTATTAGGAGGCAATCTTTGTATTTCTCTAATTATTAAAGATTTGGAACATTTATTTTGTAGATATTGATAATTTGCATTTACTTTTCAAGAATTGTTTATTAATATTAATACTAATCTATAATACCAATAAGTAATATAAATTATTAAACAATAGAAACAATATGTAATAAAATGTGATAATGTTGATATATTAATATTAATAAAATTAATATTCTTGAGCCACTTAATTATTGGAGAATGGCTCTTAGACTTATATGTGTGTGTCAGTTTGCTTATAAATTGCTTATTGTACTACAATACCAAAATTTTTTGCTATAAAATTAATCTATTTTATTTTTATTTCTTCTAAGACATAACTGGTTTGGAAGTTAGAGTTGTGTCTCAAGGGGAATGTGGTAGAGTGTTGTCCTCTATTTTTGAAAGCAATTTATGTAGCATTAGGATTGTTGATTATTGAAATGCTTGATAAAATTAATTGGTAAATCAGTTTGATAGTGATTTTAGTGTGGCAGTTAATGAACTTCTTCTGATATATATACATATATATATGTGTATAAATATATATATATACACACACATACATACATACCTACATATATATGTTTATCAAAGTTATCTGTTTCAAGCATTTTGCATTTTTGTAGGCATTCATCCCTTTTTTATTAAATTTTTTTTTTTTTACATAGCCTTATATGTCACATATTTAAAATAAAGTTCTTTATTTTTAAATTGTAATTTTGGCTTTCTGATTTCTGATTTTGGACCAGTCTCCCATCTTTTTTTGTTAATCTGCTCCCCTATCCCTTACAGTTTTAATTTCTAGGTTTCCCTGATTTGTTTGTACTTCCTGAGCTGGAAAGTTTCTTCTGAGAGCTGTGTGTTTAAGTCGGGGAGCTATTGGCTGTCTTTTTGCATATCATTAAGTTGGCAAAATGTACTTATTCTGGTTTCTATTTGAATTCCTTGATCATTTCTTGATCTGGTGCTCTTGCTAGAATAGTAATAAGGAAGTTAGGCTGGTCCTAAACAGTTGTGTACCCAAGATGAAACAGATGTAAAAATTGCTGCCTTGGGTTTAAACATCATTTCTTCAGAAAATTTGTTCTTGAATCAATAATTGACAATTTATTTGTGTTTCTGTCAATACTACTGATGTTACTTTTTTTTAGCATTAGTATCCAATTATATAATCTCTTTCATTTAATAGTGTATTGCCATTGCTTATGTTGGTTTCTGATAATAAGACTTAGACTTTCAACAAAAGCAAAAACTATGCCTATTATTCTAGTACTGATCAGAAGTCTCCATCATCGTCATCTTATTAATGAGACCAAAGAACAACAGGAAAGCTTTACAGGATAATTCTCTCCATCAGACCACATTTTCATAGCCATACAGTAGACAGAGATGTATAGAACACAAAGTTCTGCAACTTATTTTTTGTTGGTTATTACAAATAAAAGAAAATTTAAACACTTTAATTGTGTTAAAGTGTTGAAATCTTTCTTCCAACAAAGTATGCCATAACATATGTTAAACTCAGTTAAATTCTTTGATAAATGAAATTTTTATTTTTATTTTTATTTATTTTTATTTGAATTATGAAAATTAATTGTAGTGAGTGGTAAATTAGTCCAATCGTTCTGGAGAACAATTTGGAACTGTGTCCAATATCTGGAACCCTTTGTTCCAACAATACTTTTATTAGGTCAGTGTCTCAATGAAATTTTTAAAAAGTTAAAGAAAACTATATGTATGTAAATATTAATAATAGGTCTTTTTGTGGTGCCAAAGAATGGGGAACTAAGGGGAAGTGTTGAATTGAACAGGAGCCTGAGATTGTATATGGTAATAGTAATATTATGGTAATCAACTGTGAAAGACTTAATCAATATAATGATCCAAGACAATTCCAAAGGAGTCGTCATGATAAAAAATGCTATCTACCTCCAGAAAGGGAACTGAGTACAGAAGTCTTTGCTTCTTATTTTCACTTTCTTTTATTTTTCTTGTTTTTTTTTCCCCCAACGTGACTAATATGGAAGTAGTTTGCATGATTTCACATATATAATTGGGTGTTATATTGTATTTGCTTTGTCAGTGGGTGGCAGAGAGGGAAAGAATTTGGAATTGAAAATTTAAAAAAATTTTTTTAACATAATCTCCCCCACTCTCAATCAATCAAATCCTGATTTGTGGCCAAAAAAGAAAAGGAAAAGAATGTAGACTATTTGAAGGCAGGGATTGTTTTTTAATTTTTTTTTTTTTTTTTGGTAAACTCAGAATTTAGCATAGTGTCAGGTTTATAATAAACATTTAATGTCATGGATTAAAATAAAAGGCATACAACAGGGAAACATACATTCTTGTCATAGGTATTCATTAATGTTACATATTCCTTTTTTAGTGCAATATCTCTCACATAGTACATAATTAATAAATGCCTATTTACTGGTTGACTAGTCAGCTTTAGTTTCATATACTATTTATCGCAATAACTCAATAGGGGTAATGATGTAAATATAAGAAATCATATAATTTTAAAAAGTTGAATGGAAGAGGAGATATGATTCATAATTATGACTGGAAGAAAATTCTTAACCAGCAAGAGATATAGGGTATCATAGAAGAAAAGATGAAAAACTGAAGAACTTTTGGATAAGCAAAATCATTGCAGTTAGAAAGGAAACAATTGAGGTAAAAATGTTGCACAGATTTCTCTGGTAAAGGCCTGACACCCAAAGTATATAGGGGTTAATACAAATATGTAAAAACAAGAGTTCTTTAATAGAAAATTGCTCAAAATATGTGAAGTTAATTTTCAAATGAAAAATGCAAACTATCAACAACGATGTAAAAAAGATGCTTCGGGTATTACTAGTAAGAGAAATGCACACTAAAACATCTGAAGTTCTACTTTGCAACTCAACTGTTAGATCAGCAAAAATGACAAAAGAGGAAAATGGACAATTGTTGGAAGGGGGAGATTAGTCACTAATATTACACTGTTGATGAAGTTGCTAATTGAACTCTTCTGTAAAAAATTTGGAACTATATCCCCAAAGTGACTGAATTGTCCATCTGCTTTGACACAGCATCACAATTACTAGACATATACTCCAAAGATTTCAAAGACTGAGGGAATAGACATATCTGTCTCTTTCTTTTTTTAAATTAAAAAAAATTTAAATTAATTTTTAAAGTTTAATATTTTATTTTTCCAATTACATATAAAGGTAGTTTTTAACATGAATTTTTGTAAGATTCTGAGTTGCAGATTTTTTTCTCCCTTTCTCTTTTATTTCCCTCCTCCCCAAGACAGCAAGCAGTCTGATACAGGTTATACATGTACAATACTTTTACATTTCCATATTAGTCATGTTGTGAAAGAAAAATTCAGAACAAAAGGGAAAAACCATGAGAATGAAAAAGCAAAGGGGAAAAAAAGGGTGAAAATAATATATTTTAATCCACATTCGGTCTCCATAGTTATCTAGATATGGATGGCATATTTTATCCCAAATCTATCGCAATTGTCTTGAATTGGTAAATTGCTGAGAAGAGCTCTAAGTCTGTCTTAGTTGATCATTACATAATCCTGTTGTTACTGTGTACATTATTCTTCTGGTTCTTCTCACTTTACTCAGCATTAGTTCATCTAACTCTTCCCAGGCTTTTCTGAAATCTACCTACTCATCATTTCTTACAGAACAATATTACATTACATTCATATACCATAACTTATTCAGTCATTCTCCAGCAGATGGGTATCTTCTCAGTTACCAGTTCCTTGCCACTATAAAAAGAGCTCCTATAAATATTTTTGCATATGTGGATCCTTTCCCCTTTCCCCTTATATGACTTCTTTAGCTTACTGTTGTATGTACAGCCTGATTGCCCTTTGGGCATTGTTCCAAATTGCTCTCCAGAATGACTGCATTTTACAGTTTACAATCCTACCACAATGTATTAGTGTTCTGTTTTCTCACATCACCTCCAATATTTATCATTATTTTTTCTTTTCACCTTAACCAATCTGAGAGGTGTGAAGTGGTACTTCAGAATTGTTTTAATGTATATTTCCAATCAACTGTGATTCAGAGCACTTTTTTTCGTATGATTAGATGGCTTTAATGATCTAAAAATTATCTGTTCATATCCTTTGATCTTGGGAATGACTTGTATTCCTATTAATTTGACTTAGTTCTCTATAAATTTTAGAAATGAGGCCTTTATCAGAAAAATTGGCTATAAATTTTTTTCAGCTTTCTGCTTGTCTTCTAATCTTGGCTACATTGGTTTTGCTTGTGCAAAACTTTTAATTTAATGTAATAAAAATCACCCATTTTGCATTTCATAATGTTCCCTATTTTTTGTTTGGTCATAAATTCTTCCCTTCTCCAAAAATCTGACAAGTAAGCTATTCCTTGTTCTCCTAATTTGCTTATAATATCACCTTTTATATATAAGTCATGAACCCATTTTGACCTTATCTTGGTATAGGATGTGAGATGTTGGCTTATACTTCCTAGTTTCTGCCATACTGTTTTCTAATTTTCCCAGCAAATATTGTTAGATAGTGAGCTCTTATCTCAGAAACTGGAATCCATGAATTTATGAAACAGTAGATTACTATAGTCACTGACTACTGTGTCTTTTGTGTACCATTCTACCACTCTGTTTCTTAGCCAATACCAAATGATTTTGATGACTTCCTCTTTATGTAGAGTTTTAAGTCTGGTACAGCTAGGCCATTTTACTTTGTTTGCTTTGTTGTTGTTAATTCCCTTGACTTTCTTGACCTTTTGTTCTTCCAGATGAATTTTGTTATTTTTTTCCTTACCTCCATAAAATATTTTTTTGGCAGCTTGATAATGCACGGAATAAATAAATTAATGTGGGTGCAGCTGTCATTTTTATTATATTAGCCCTGCCTACCTATGAGCAGTTATTTTTCCACTTGTTTAGAGCTGACTTTATTTGTGTGAAAAGCGTTTTCTAATTGTGTTCATAAAGTTCCTAGATTTTTCTTGGCAGGTAGAATCTCAAATATTTTATATTGTTTACAGTTCATTTAAATAGAATTTCTCAATCTCTTGCTGCTGAGCTTTGTTGCTAATATATAGAAATCCTGATGATATATGTGGATTTATTTTACTATTATATACCATTATATCATCTGCAAAGATGATAGTTTTACTTCCTCAATCTTACTCTAATTTCTTCAATTTCTTTTTCTTATTGTTAAAGCTGACATTTCTAATATGCATTGAATAATAGTAGTGATAATAGGTATCCTTATTTTCACCCCGATCTTATTGGGAATGCTTCTAGCTTATCCCCATTACATATAATGTTTGCTGATGATTTTAGATAAGTGCTATTTATCATTTTAAGGAAAATGCTATTTATTCCTATGCTTTTTAGTGTTTTTATTAGGAACAGTTGCTGTATTGTCAAATTTTTTTTGGTATCTGTTGAGAAAATCATATGATTAATATTTTGTTATTGAATGGTCATTTATGTGGATAGTTTTCCTGATGTTGAACTTGTTTGGCAGAAAATGACATTTATTTTAAAAGTTGGTTAATCATCAGTTTAAAGAGAGGGGACGGAGCTAAGATGCTATAGAACAGGCAGCAACCCAATTGAACTCTCCCAAAATCTCTCCAAATAACTTTAAAATTATACCTCAAATCAAAATTTAGATCAGTAGAGGAGGGAAAAAAGGACATAATGAGACATCTTTTCAATCAAAAAAACTTAGGAAGTTGGCAGGAGAGATCTGTGACACTGAGGTAGAAACTGACCCAGAGCATAACAGTGCATTAGTGGTGGGCCTTGGAGAATTTGTGACAGTGGCACCAGAAGCAGCAACTTCTGCAGCTCTCAATTCAGGAATTTTAACAGCATCAGAAAATTGGTTAGAAAGAGATTATAGGGGATCCTTTGCTGGCACTTGAAGCTGGAAATGATTGCAACTCTTATTTTCTGTATGCAGTTCTGAGTAGCAGTTCCAGGGCTTGGAACAGTGTGTTCCCACCAATGGATGAACAGAGCTCAACTTTAAAAAAAATTCTATTTAAAAATAAAAAATAAAAAAAATTTTTAAAACATAAATGAAATGGTTCTCTGGGATAGAAGAGATGAAATTAAGATGAAAGATATAAACCAAAGATAATGAATTTTATTTAAAAATATGTATAGCTGGAAAATAATGTTAAAAAACCAAAATGTTTCACTAGTTATCTAAGAAATATTAAAAGAGCTAGAGAAAGGACCCTGGAGTGTTAGGCATATCTTTGGAGAATTTATGTAAGAACATGGGCCAGAATATGAAGATGTTAATCCATTAGTTCACAGATCTATAAAAATATTCAGGCATAGAATTATTGAATTTTAAAGCTGAAAATATCCTAGGAGTTTCTTGGTTTAGTTGGTGAGAAAATCCCATTTCAGAGTTAGTATCTAAAAACTGTACTTTTTAGTTCAACCCACACCTGACTAAAAATCCTTTTGTTACCATCCCCAACAGATGCTCATCTATCTTTCTTTTGACTTCTAGTCATCAACCTTTTGGGGCCAACCAGACTTATTCTTATTATTCTTCACTGTCTTTCAAATATTTAAAAAAGCTATGATGTTCCTCTCTAAAAGTTTTAAACGCTCCAGACCAGTGTCTAACTCAACCCTCCCCCCAAAAACAAACAAACAAACAACTAAACCACACTTAAGGAAGCAGGGTGGTCACATATCAATTTAGAAATCACATATCAAAATTATCTGTTTTATCAAATTTTTATTTTGTTAAATGTTTCCTAATTACATTTTAATTTGGTTCAGCTGCACTCTGGAATGTTGTTGGCTTGTGTGTTTGTTTTCAGTTGATCCTTATAAGTTTGCAGCCACTTCATCACATTAATTGCCATCTTTTAGATATTGCCAAACTTGGTGTCCTTCCTAAAATCTGCCACACATCATATAATATGTTGCCTGCAGCCTTTTTAAAGCTGAGAAGGATTATCACTACAGAGGATCTGGATTTGAATCCCTGCCTTTTTATTTATTACTGTCTGTGTGACCTTGGGCAAGGCACTTAACTTTTCTGGATCTCAGTTTCCTCATCTATAAAATGAATGGATTTTATTAAGTAATCTTCCAAGGTATCTTCTAGTTTTAAATCTCTCATTCTCAATGCTATATTTATCTTACCTGAAACATAAAAATCACCTCTTTTTTGTTGTTGTTGCTGAATCATATTGAATTTGTAATCTAAAACTTCCCATTTTTTTTATACAGATCACTGTTTTTTTATTTTTCCCATTTTGTATTTGTGAAATGTATCTTTTGAATTCAAGTATAGAATTTGACATTGATCCTTGTTTAATTTCATCATATTTTATCTGGCCTTTTTAATATGTCAGAACCTTATTGGATTCTTTTGTTAGCTTTTATGTCATTACTTCCAGTTTCTTGATCTCTTGTACTTGATAAGTATGTTCTTGAGGCCTTCATCCAAATAAGTGATAAAATGTTAAGTCACACAAATGTTAGAAAACTCATGATTGAAAGTGACTTATTAATGACTTATTTTGTTGGTTCTATTATCGTTAACTTTGGATCTACATAACTGAATATCTTCCAGTTTTCAAAGAACAGGAACAATTTTTAAATGAAGAAATGAAAACTATCAACATTCATGTAGACATACTCCAAAACACTAATAATAGCATAAATGTAAATTAAAATAACTTAACAATATTATTATTATATTATATATTAAATAATATTAAATATATATATGACTATAATAATAAAGTATATATTAAATAATATTAAAGTTATATTATTAATATAATAATATTAAACATAATTAATAATATTAAACTCATTTCCAGCAAATTAGCAAAGGTGATAAAAGACAAAAAGTCAATGTTAGAAGGACTGTAAGAAAAAAGGCTTGCAATATAGTGTTGAAAGAGTTGTTAATTTGTCTAATGTATTGAAAAACAGTTTGGAACTGTGCTAAAAAAAAGTCATTAAACTATTCATACCCTTTTTAGTCAGTGAGCCAAGTAAAGGACATAATGCCCCAAACAAGTAAAATTGGATACAAAGTATGAGGAATAATAGTAACTCTCTATGAAGTGAAAAAATTGAATTGAGAACTATATAGAAAGTCTTGCATAGACCTGATAACAGTATGAAATAACCTGGATCAAGAGAACAGTTTACTTAACGAACTGAGTAATGTAAAAGGAAAAAAAAAACCCACAAAAAGACATCAAGATTTAGGCCAGTGCAATTAATCTTTTATTCCAGAGGACAAATATCATCTCTAGGGAATTGGTAGACTACAAGTATAGAATGGGGCATACATTCACAGAGAGGGTCAGTGGGTCAGTTTATTTTTCTTACTATATTTATTTGTTATGAGGGATGGCTCTAAAGAGAGGGGAATTGAGAAGTGACAGTGATGTGAAAAAAAAATGACAGTGTTGAGGAAGAAAGGGTTTTAAAGCTTGGTGAAAATAGGGGCCCAGTCAAATTAGTATCATACTATTCAGCTCCCACAAAAGACTTTATGTCCTAGAACTAGAATTATACAAAATAAATATATTTTCTAAAGATCATTAAAGTATTATACAAAAAATATGGAATCAATTTAGTCTGGCATATTGTGTATTTGATAACCACTTATGGTGGCCTTTCATAATTACTTTTTAATTTTTCTGTACATTTTCTAGCTATTCCTTTTAAGTCATAATAAAATTTTTCCAGGAATTTGAGTCAAGTTCATTTGCTTGTAGTTTGTGGATTCTTCTTGCCTCTTTGTTGAATATTTGGACAATATATACCTGTCTTCAATAAATAAAACATAGAATTTTAAAGTTGAAAGGGCCCTCAGCAACTGTCTAATCCAAGGTTCTTTTTCAAAATACATGCAAAGATAGTTTTCAATATCCACCCTTGCAAAACCTTTTGTTCCAAAATTTTCTCCTTCCCTCCTTTCCTCTCCCCTCTCTTAGAGAGTAAGTAATCCAGTATAGGTTATTACATATGTGTACTTCTTCTAAACATATTTCTATATTTCTCATGTTGCTCATGAAAAATCAGATCAAAAGGAGAAAAAAAAGAAAGCAAAAAAAACAAAACAAAAACAAAAACAAACAAACCCAAGCAAATAAGAAAAGAAAAAAATATTATGTTGTGATCCCCCTTCAGTCTTCATATCTTCTCTCTGGATGCAGATGGCTCTTTCCATCACAAGTTCTTTTGGAATTGCTTTGAATCACCTTGTTGTTGAAAAGAACCAAGTCCCAACACAGTTGATCTTTTTTGCTGTGTACAGTGTTCTCTTGGTTCTACTCACTTCATTTAACATCACTCTAAGTAAGTCTTTCTAGGCTTTGAGAAGTTACATCAGACTAGTCACAATTTCTTATAGGACAATAATGTTCATTACATTTATGTACTATAACTTATTTAGCCATTCCCCAACTGAGGGGAATCCACTCAGTTTCTAGTTCCTTGCCACTACAAAAAGTACTGTTACAAACATTTTTGCACATGAGTGTTCTTTTCCCTTTTTAATAATCTCTTTGGGATACAGCTTCAGTAGAAACACTACTGGATCAAAGAATATGTACAGTTTGATAGCCCTTTGAGCATAGTTCCAAATTGCTCTCCAAAATGATTGGATCAGTTCACAACTCCACCAACAATGTCCAAGTGTGCCAATTTTCCCATATCCCCTCCAACATCATTTTTTTCCTGTCATCTTAACCAATCTGAGGGGTGTAAAGTGGTATCTCAGAGTTGTCTTGTATTTCTCCAGTCAATAGTGATTTAGAGCATTTTTTCATATGACTAGAAATGGCTTTAATTTCTTCATTTGAGGGGGCAGCTAGGTGGTGCAGTAGATAGAGCACCAGCCCTGAAGTCATGAGGACCTGAGTTCAAATTTGATCTCAGACACTTAATATTTCCTAGCTGAGTGACCCTGAGCAAGTCACTTAACCCCAATTGCCTCAGCAAAAAAAAAAAAAAAAAAAAAAAAAAAAAAAAAAAAAAATCTTCACTTGAAATTTGTCTGTTCATATCTTTTGATAATTTCTCAATTGGAACATGACTTGTATTCTTATAAATTTGAATAAATTTTCTATATATATTAGAATTGAGGCCTTTATCAAAAACATTGGATGGAAAATTCCTCCTCCCCCCCAGTTTTCTGCTTCCCTTCTAATCTTGGCTGCATTGTTTTTGTATAAAACCTTTTAAATTTAATATAATAAAAATTATCCATTTTGTATATCACAATGTTTTCTAGTTCTTCTTTGGCCATAAATTCCTTCCTTCTCCATAAATAGATATGAGAGGTAGACTATCCCTTGTTCTCCTAATTTGCTTATAGTATCACCTTTTATGTCTAAATCATGAACCCATTTTTACCTTATCTTGGTAGATAGTGTTAGGAGTTGGTCAATGCCTAGTTTCTGCCATTTTATTTTCCAATTTTTAAAAAAATTGATGACTATTTCAATATAATTGGTTTTCTTTATAATTCTTTATATTTTAAGCATTTAAAAATATTCTTTTTTTAAAATTATACCTTTTTATTTAGATGTTATATGCATGAGTAATTTTATAACATTGACAGTTGCCAAACCTTTTGTTCCATTTTTTCCCCTCTTTCTCTCCAATCCCTCCCCCAGATGGCAGGTTGACCAATACATGTTAAATATGTTAAAGTATAAATTAAATACAAAATAAGTATACCTGTCCAAACAGTTATTTTGCTGTTCAAAAAGAATCGGACTCTGAAATAATGTACAATTAGCCTGTGAAGGAAATAAAAAATGCAGGTGGACAAAAATAGGGGGATTGGAAATTCTATGTAGTGGTTCATAGTCATCTCCCAGAGTTCTTTCGCTGGGTGTAGCTGGTTCACTTTATTCCTGCTCCATTGGAACTGGTTTAGTTCATCTCCAGGTCCATCAGAATTGATCATCATATATATTGTTGTTGAAGTATATCATGATCTTCTGGTCCTGCTCATTTCCTTCAGTATCAGTTCATATAAGTGTTTCTAGGCCTTTCTGAAATCATCCTGTTGGTCATTTCTTAGCGAACAATAATATTCCATAATATTCACATACCACAATTTATTCAGCTATTCTCCAATTGATGGGCATCCAGTCAGTTTCTAGTTTCTGGCCACTACAAACAGGGCTGCCACAAATATTCTTGCACATACAGGACCCTTTCCCTTCTTTAAAATCTTTTTGGGATATAAGCCCCGTAGTAAAGTGCTGGATTAAAGGGTATGCACAGTTTGATAACTTTTTGAGCATAGTTCCAAATTGCTCTCCAGAATGGCTGGATGTGTTCACAATTCCACCAACAATGTATCAGTGTCCCTGTTTTCCCATATCCCCTCCAACATTCTGCATTATCTTTCCCTGTCATTCTAGCCAATCTGACAGGTGTGTAGTGGTATCTCAGAGTTGTCTTAATTTGCATTTCTCTGATTAATAATGACTTGGAGCATCTTTTCATATGGCTAGAAATAGTTTCAATTTCTTTGTCTGAGAATTGTCTGTTCATATCCTTTGATCATTTATCAATTGGAGAATGGCTTGATTTCTTATAAATTAAAGTCAGTTCTCTATAGATTTTGGAAATGAGGCCTTTATCAGAACTTTTGACTATAAAAATGTTTTCCCAATTTATTGCTTCCCTTCTAATCTTGTCTGCATTAGTTTTGTTTGTACAAAAACTTTTCAATTTGATATAATTAAAATTTTCTATTTTGTGATCAGTAATGATTTCTAGTTCTCTTTGGTCATAAATTCCTTCCATTTCCATAGGTCTGAGAGGTAAACTAGCCTATGTTCCTCTAATTTATTTATAATCTCATTCTTTATGCCTAGGTCATGAGCCCATTTTGACCTTATCTTGGTGTATGGTGTTAAGTGTGGGTCAATGCCTAGTTTCTGCCATACTAATTTCCAATTTTTCCAGCAGTTTTTGTCAAACAGTGAGTTCTTATCCCAAAAGCTGGGTCTTTGGGTTTGTCAAACACTAGAGTATTAAAGTTATTGACTGTTTTGTTCTTTAAACCTAACCTATTCCACTGATCAACTAGTCTGTTTCTTGGCCAATACCAAATGGTTTTGGTAAGTGCTGCTTTATAATATAATTTTAGATCTGGTACAGCTAGGCTACCTTCATTTGATTTCATTTAAAAAAAAATTCTGATGAAGGATGCACAGGTTTCACCAAATGATTTCATGATGCAAAAAAAATTAAATTCTTTTGTCATAAAGAGTAAAGTAAAACTATTATCCTGGAATAGTATGTGTCCAGCAAAGTTTATAAACCTGAAATTTTTTAACAGATGAAATAGGAACATAAATGTTGGATTGTGGGGATTAGCTAAGAATGAAGATTAGATGAAGATGGGAGTGGTGGGAGATAAGAGGAGCAAGAATAAAACCATAGTTAATTGAGTCATGGATGTTGTAAGAATGAGAAGGCAAGGATTTGGAATGAGGAGAACTGGGTTTGGATTCTAGCTGTCACTTTCTTCTGGACCTTGAGCAATTCAAATTACCTGGGCCCCAGTTTCCTTGTGAAGGGTATTGGATTATATTGTTTCTAGTTTCTTTCCATGTCAAAAATGTTGATTTATCTAAAGGTTGGTGAGATACGTGAGGAAAAGGTGTTTGAAATTATATATAACCTTTGAGATTCTGTTGAAGAGAACAATGGTAATTCCCTTTCATGCTCTGTCCTTCAGTTTTTCTTTGATTAACAATGGGTATCATAAATGTTGAACCATAAAAGGATTGGTTGGAAGGGAATAAGCATTTATATCACATCTGCTATGTGCTTTTTGTAAATAATCTCTCATTTGATACATTGCCATCCCTATTTTACTATTGAGCAAACTGAGGTGGATGGAAATTAAGTAATTTTGCCCACAATCATACAGTAAAGTAGTGTGACTGGATTTGCACTTGTTTTCCTGACTCCAAACCCAGCAGTCTATCCATTTTACTACTTTGTTGCTTCTAGCAATGAAACTTGCCTAGTATAAGTAAAGTATTTCTTTTTAGCCTTTAACCCTGACCTCATCCTCTTTTAGTTGCCTTCCAGCCATTTATATGTATTTTCATAGTTTTCTGATATTTGAAATTTAGCATGTGGAAATCATCTTTTCCTAGCATCATTATTTTTGCCTGGTCCTTCAGACTTAGAGATGTTCTTTTTAAAGTTCCCAATCCCTAGCCAACTCATTTATCCTAATCTTAAAAATGTGAGGTTCTTTTAAATATATCTTCTTCCTTTTTATTTCTATAATCTCACCTATCCTTTCTTGCATTAAGCTCATGACATCACTTTCCAAGCAGCTTTTCTTCTTGACATTCCATTGTCCTAAACACAGTTACTAGGATAATCTTTCTTGCAGTTTTTGTTATGTTTCTTTGCTCAAGAATCTGCAGTGATCCCCTTCTTTAAGTTCCTATGTTAATCCCACTTATTTGTAAAAACCTTATTCATGGTTATTACTGCTTATTTTGATCTTTGCATCTGAAGCAAAGCAAATTTGTTGTTTAGTACATAGGACTCTTTTCTTATCCTTAACATTTTATGTTCTCTTTTGAAGACTTAACTCAAAACTTATTTCTTTGATTAATCCCAACCCATTTTAATCACTCCCTTTATTCCAAGTTCTGTCTGTTGTTCTTAGGTTTTACTCTTCAGTTGGTACTACATTATTTAACATTTGCCATGCTGCTATAATTGTTTTTACGCGCGTGCGCAATGTGTGTATGTATATGTGTATACACTTTATCCAACTAGATTGTAAACTGAAAGTCAGGTGTGTTTTAAAAATTATTCCATAGCACCAAATATCATACCTATTTTATAATACATGCTCAAGGAATATTTGCAAATTAAATGAAATATTGTAATTTTTTTTTTTTTGATAGGTGCAAGAGTGCTAAAATATTATTAAAACCACAACTAGGATGGACAGTTATTTTAAAGCTGCTGTCAATGACTTGGACAAACTCCTTGATGATTTTGAACAGAGCACAGGTTTGTTTTTCATTTGTGCCATTCCAGGAAAATGAGACAGTATTTAACTCTTAATTATCTTACCCATACTATTTACAGGAAATTATGTATTCAACTTTTATGATATCTCTGTGCTATGTTTTACTTTGTTGTCATATCAGTCTTAGTTTAATCTTATTCTAAATGTTGCTTTGTAGAGCAGTAAAACCTAAATTTTGTGAAATCTAAACAGAAATATACTTAATTTAGATAACTTAGAAAATGTAACATGTAAATCTTTGAAAGGACATTCATTTTTCATTTGGTTTGTGTGCTGGGGATAAAGTTACTTAGAGAAAGAAAAATTAATTAATTTTGTGTTTTCATTTTAAATAGATGAACATGATCATTACCACATGGAAGAAAATTCATATAATTCCAACTACTGTTCAGTTTCTTCAGAATTGCCTTCCTCAGAACCAGTTCCTCCAGCACCCAAAGATCAACAATATTTTAGTAGTGGAACCACCTCAGAAATACTCTGTGGAACAAATCAGGCTGCAAAAAATGGAAAAAAACTTGGAGGATTAACATCTTCAATACAAAATGAAAAAAATGTAACAGGACTTGATCTTCTTTCAACTGTGGATGGTGGCTCTTCAGACGAAATTCAGCCTTCAAGCTTGGGACGATGTGGTATTCCAGTCTGTGATCTTATCAGTGACATGGGTAATTTGGTTCATGTAACAAGTAGTCATGAAGATATTCACACATTGCCATCAGATAATTTCCAAGCCAATACAGAATCATTGATTGGCTTAGATTTGTCTGTTATGCCAGCTACTATTTGTGCTTCATCAGAAGACCATGCTTATGGTGACATTTCCGATGAACAAAATGATGAAGGCAATTCTGTATTACAAAAACTAGAAAATGTTGCAACCAAAGAATTGAGTTTAAAAATAGATACTGCATTTTTAATGTCATATGATCATAATAGAACAGACACTTTAGAAGACAAAAAGATAAATGATCAACTAGAACAAACTCATGGCCTTAACTCTGTATATGCCTTGACACAACAGAACCCCAAAACAGTTGATTCCAAAGACAAAAAACACAACTTGCCTTGTGAGTTGTTTAAAGATGATAAATCCTTAGTTAGACAGGCGGTAATTGTGGCAGGCAGAAATCAGACAACAGAGTCCAAGGAAATAGACAGCATGAGTGTTGCCTGTGACCTTCCAAAAAATGAAGGCTTATGCACAAATGATTCAAATATAAGAGATGAAAAGTATCACTTATCTGATTCCTCCTTTCAGGAGGATAGGATTTCTTTACTTAGAAAACTACCTGCAGAAGAAAATTCATGCAATTTAGACCTTAGAAGTAACAGTGATATGATCCACGATGTCTCTTCGACTTTACATATTTCTAGTAAAGAAGTAGAATCCTCATTGTCCTGCCTTCCAATATCTGTGTCTATGTGTGGCTCACTAATTGAAAATGAAGATAAAAGTGATATTTTGCCTCAGAAGGAACAAGCTGATAGCACAACGCAAGATGTCATAACTGTACATGAAGAAATACCCAAGAGTATTGTTTTAGATGAACCATTTAAAGACGCTGAACCCTCTAAACAAGATGAACATACAAATATAATTGACCAAATGTTTGTTGAAAATCTGGCAGGTGGAAAGTTGCATCTTGGCCAGCTGACTAGCAGAACTGAGCCTTCTGAACACCATTATACTGATTTTTCTATTGCAACAGACTCCAAAATAGAACATTCTGATGATAATATTCTGTCACTTCATGATCATCGTGAAGGTAACACTTTTTCAAGTAGTAGTGGTATTAGGCAGGAATTAGATTACTTTAATATTGAAGAAGACTTAACAAGCGACACTCTAATTAGTGATGCTGAACTTGATGCCTTTCTAACTGAACAGTATCTTCAGACCACTAGTGTTCAGTCACTGGAAGAAAATGCAGATGTGAACACTCACTTGAATGAAATGAATGTGAAAGACTTAGATAGTGAAAAGACTAATAATATGTATTTAAACAATAAAGATGTAGTAAAGAGTGGAATTTCTCATATTACTAGTATTTGTGGAGCAGTTGATAAGCAGTGTACATCAGAGGATGGTGGTCTGTCTTTAGGAGAAAAAGATAGATTTCCTATTCAGCAAGGAATGTCTAACAATAAGCCTGAGGTTGTTAATGAAATGTCTGGCTCAGATATTAATAGTCAGATGGCACATGCTGGAGGAGCCAGACCTAAGCAATTACTTAACTTTCCATCAAGAACAACTAGTCCAAAGGATCTAAGTAAGCCTAAAGTACAAAATGTAGCAGAAATGGAACCCAGTGTAGCAAATTCTGTCTCCTCCAAAGCTTGTTCTGTGGACATTGCATCTGAACTTAACATAAGCTACAATGTTGATACTGAAAATAGTTTGGAAGCTGGAGACACTTGTACTATAACAAACAAAGACCCTGTTTCTTTAGCTGAAAAGACATGTAGAGAAGGCGTGGTTTTAGGGCAAAAGCAGCCTTCCTGGGTTCCTGATTCAGAAGCTCCAAACTGTATGAACTGCCAAGTCAAATTTACTTTTACAAAAAGGCGCCACCACTGCCGAGCATGTGGAAAAGTAAGTTATACAAGTTGAAAAAATTTATTTTCTTCCTTTTTAGAAGCATGTTTTTGAGTATTGTCTTATAAGGGAAACTAAACTGGTGACTTTTTGCTCATGAAAATACAACTGTATGATGAACTATATGTCATCACTTTGCATTCTTATTTCTTTCTAATGATTATTATGGAAATATTTAAAACCTTATATAGTCTTTTCATGGCTTGATTGATAATGTGGGTATTACAATAGGAAAGAAGTACAAGGGCACTTTTGACTAGGGAATAGAAATTCATAAAAGCTAAATCTGTTCCTTTAGACATAGATTTAGAATTGGAAGGGAATAAAAGCATTTTGTCTATTTCACAATTTAGTCCAGACTTCCCCATGTCCCAGTTTACGGATAGAGAAAAATGAGACTCAGAGAGGTCAGGTGACTTAGTCAAGATTACTTAAGCATTGTTAGTGGCAGGATTTAAATCCTGAACCTTATATTTTATTAGGAGTGTCAGTGTGATTATTAGGGCACTTTTTAAGAAGGCTGGCTAGCTGCTGGCTGGCTAGCAAGCATAGTCATAGAAAAAAGAAAAAACTGCCTCCCATGGGGAATTACAGTGACTACAAGATTAATACAGTATTCAATTGAGTTAATCATTTACAAATTGTAGAAGGTCCTCTGGTAACAGCAAGTAATATTTTTTGTTAATTGTTTTTCTATAACATTTTGAGCTTGTTAATTTTTAATAGAAAAAATATTATACTTGAAAGTTGAAAAGAATCAGGGAAAATATTTGAGGTATTAAGGTTCTTTTAAGGGAAAGTTTTTTTTATTTGACACAAATTCATAATGATCACTAAAGAATTCTTTGTTATTAAAGAAATACTTTGATTGTACAAAGTTTTTTTAACCTAAGAAACTAAAATTGCAAAGGAAGAAATCTAAACAGCTGTCTTTGATAACAATCAGAAAAATAGTTTGTATACTGAAGCATAATTTCTGGCTTTAAAAAGGCAGAGAGTATGCTATGGAACAAATATTTAAAATCAATATTTTATTCTTATTTAGGTATTTTGTGGTGTCTGTTGTAGCAGGAAGTGCAAACTCCAGTATTTGGAAAAAGAAGCAAGAGTCTGTATTGTCTGCTATGAGTCTATTAGTAGAGGTAAGTGTAAATAAATCTTTTTTCTTCTTGGATAACTGCCTAACTTAAAAACAAATTATATTACTACTAGGTCTCCTTAAGGCAGTGGCTTAGTGTTGGACTTATTTGGGACTTTCCAAAGCTTGTTTTCCCTCCTTTTTGTTCCACTTTCACAATATTTTCATTCTGGGAAGCAAGCATTCACTTTCTGGAGTGTCGTTCATTAACTTTAGGTATCAAAATTCATCCAGGAACTAAAGTTACTAAATAATACATTTCATTTGTCATACTGTTTTTATTATCATTTAAAAAAAAAACTTACTGAAAACATATGTATATATCAAAGTTATAAGTTCCAGATAAGGAAAAGACTATGTCATATATAAGAATTTTAAAATCCAATGGAGACAGATCTTATAAAATCACATTATTTAGCTTTACATTTCCCATTACATCTATATCTTTCTACCTATTTCTCCCACATTTAACATCTTTGTCCTCTATTAATATACTTCTTGGATATTTACCATTGTTTTCAGCAATACTGAATGTTGCTTATCTTTTAAAAAACTTGTGCAGGAATAATACAACATAAAAAATGTTTATTGGTAATTTCAATAAATGTAAAATTTCAATAATTGTTGTGTTGGTGAAAAAATGAATGGAATTGTTTTTTTGGTTAAATATGAAAAAATTTAAAGTATAATTAAAAAAAAATTTAAAGTAAAATTGTTTCCTCCTAACTTGATGAAGAATCTGTGTTACCTTTACTTCTTAGGCAGTTTAAAATAATTTCTTCTTGCTGTTTGAGTAGAAAGAGAACAATTGCTGCTGGCTAAGTCTTTCTGTGGTTATTTTCACCACAAAATTCCCTTCTCCATGTTTACTCATAAAATATTTATGGAAGAACAGGAAATTATGTTTATTGTGATTCCCAGAAGTCAGAAGTGTTCTTGTACAATGGAGAGAGCTCCAGCATGGTAGTGCAGAAGACCAGCATTCAAACCCCCCCTCAGATATTCATTATTCAATTCATCTGGGACATGTCACCACCTTTTAGAGCCTTATTTTTCTTCATCAATAAAATGACAGGGTTGGATACCTTGAGGTATCTTTTACCTCTGGATCTATGATTGTGAGGTCCTCAAAGTGGCAGACTAAGAAAATGGTCACTTGAGAAAGCTTTCTTGAGAAGATTGGTAAAGACTGTTTCAGACACATGCAGCAGCTTTTACAACCAGGCAGCACTTTTTAAGTGGAGGCAGCTGACAGAGATTGTTTTTTATATATCATTATATCGAGAATAATGACAGTATTCTGTGGATAGGAATTGTGTGGTTGCTTGACATTTAAGAAAAATAAAACATGTTTTGAGAGGCTTTGGGGGAGGGCAACCAGCATTACTTGAATAGAGGAAGATAAAAACTCATAAGAAATCAGATTAGAAGTTATTGATTAGTTTCATTCTAATTGAGAAAAAAATATTTACAAAATATTACTTTATCAAGTACTGAGATGAACAAATTAGTTTCTTACAGCCTTGTTATCTACAAAAACAATGGCATGAGTCATGTTTTTAATATTTGAGATTTTAATACTTTGTCTTACTTTAGCACAGGCATTTGAAAGAATGATGAGTCCAACTGGTTCCACTACTAAATCCACTATTTCCTCTGAATGTGCCACAGCCCAGACTTCTCAGGATAACCAGATGTCTAGTGCACCTAACACCCCTTCACCATCAGCTTTACCTACCTCAGCACTTAAACAACCAAGTATTGAAGGTAATTTTAAGAGACTGTCACTGCTTTATACTGGATTTTAAAATCTTTTGAGAATCATTAAAAAATTCTGGAGTACATATGACTTGTGATTTCTGTGCTTTTGTTTTATAGGCATATATCATGGTCTATTTTTGAGGTTTATGGTTTGGGTGTGTTTGTGTGCTGATTTATATCCTTTGTCACATATCCTCTTATACCCTCTCTTGCCTCTTTTTCATACACTGTGTTTTATCCTATAAATTTGACTCCCTAACTATCCCGTGAATTCCTTAAAGAGAATCTTCAGGTTCCAATGTGTATAGCTCTGGCCCATGAAAATATTATACATAGTAGGCACTCCTTTGGGAATAGTCAAAAAGTATTCTAAAAATATTAATATAACTTTGCTGTGCTGATAATGATCACATTATCTAATTTAAGCCCTTCCCCGCTTTTTTAAATTGACACTAGGTCTGTGTTCCAGAGAACAGAGGAGAGTATGGTTTGCAGATGGTATTTTGCCCAATGGTGAAGTTGCAGATACAACAAAATTATCTTCTGGAGGCAAAAAGTATTCTCAGGACATGAGTCCTGTCTTACCTGATGTGCACATGGTATGAAAATAAAAGTATACAACTGCTTGTTGATAAAATACTTTTATGTTGTAAATGAATTTATGTTATTTAATAAAGAATACTCACCCTTGTGGATTTTGTAGGGTTTTTTCCTTAAAGTTGAGAAATTAGTTGATGTGAATATTTCAGATTTGTGGCAAATTTAAGGAAATGAGATTTAGAATTGAATTTAGATATATTTTAAAGGTTTCCACAAGTTAAAATGGTAGTGATTTTAAAATTTTTCTTTGTTCTCATACTGTTTTGAGTGTATGTTATGTTAAAAAGACTAACTCAGAAAATTCTTCCCCACAAGTAGTAGAAACTGATAAGGCACTTGTTGTATTAAGATTTAGCTTCTTTAAGCATTCAGCCAGGCTCTTAGGTCTAGGAGTTATCATGTTCCTTGCTCAAGCCCCTGCTATTTCAGATCCTTTCTTGATTTTACTCACCAATCACTTCTTTTGAAATTCCTGCCATATATCTGATTACCAAAGAATTCTTGTCTGTGCCACCTCCCAATTTCAGGGAAATTTCTGCTGCTGCCTCAGGCTGCTTTCCTTTTCAGTCTTCCTTTCTAATCCATCTGCTGCTAAGCTTTTTGATTTCGCTCTTCATTTTGATCATCTAACATCATAGCCTCTCAATTCATTAAGGCCCCTCCCCCCCCCCCCTTATTTTAGCTCTCCATAGATATAGTTGACCTTTAATCAATTAGCAAACATTAAGTACCTATTAAGTTGGGCACTGTTTAAGACCTTAAACCTTTTGAATGTCCAAGTTCCTGAATTCTGAAAATCTCTATTCATAATCTCATCATTCTACTTTTAGCTTATTTCATGTTTGTCGGCTTTTTTTTTTTTTTTTTTTTTTTTGATACATCCCAGTTTTCCCTGTCCATCTACCTTTTTCTGGTTTCACTTTCTTTCATAATGTGAATTTATGCATTATATGTGACAGCTAGATGCAGAGAAGACCTGAATTCAAATCTAGGCTCAGATACTTTCTAGTGATGTGACCCTGTGTTTCACTTTATGTCTCTTGTTTTCTCATGTGTACAAGAGTAATATAAGCATCCCAAAGTTTTAAACATCAAAATAGTTATAAAAGTTTAGAACTGTGTATATACAGTATAAATGCCAGCTATTAGCCACCTAATTAGTATTAGGTACTGTCTTCTCCCCAAAAATCTCTTGTACCCCTTGTTCTTACCTTGCAAATAATTATGCTTAACCCCTATCATCTTCTCCCTTACTTCTCTCAAAATTTCTAAATATTACTGACCCAATTTTGCTAATTCAGTAGATAATTCATACTTTATGCACAGGGATCTTTTATTTTTCTCTGCCTTCTAGTTAGGCTTCCCACAGCAATTGTTAAAAGCCTCTTTTCTACTTGTCCTCAATTCTTCCTTGAGCTCTGCTCCCCAAACAAATGGCCTATCATCTTCCTTTATTGAAAAGTCCAAATCTATCCATTTTAATTTGTCTTCCTCCATACTTCAATACCTTATTTTGCTTCCATCTCTTTCCTTCCTAGTGTCAGAGGATGAAATGGGTTTTCCTCATTTCATGATTATCCCCATACTTATGCCTGTGACTCAGTCTCTTTACATTTCCAGTTTCAGGCTGAACTGGATTAAATTTGGGAAATATTTATGAAATATTGGAAATACAGGAAAATGTGGAAGAAGTTAGTAAATATTTAATAAAATAAGAATACGGTTTAGTGGGTCCTTATTTTTGTTTGATGCGCCTGTCCTAGACCATGGTTCCATCTATTATTCTTTTTAGTTTTCATTCCCTCCATTTTCAGTAGTTCATTATTTTGTCTCTTAACATGTTCAAATTTTCCCTGTCTTAAAACACACATACCTATAAAAACATACCCACATACATACACATACACACAATACCTTGCCACCTCTAAAATTAGAACCCTCTAGAACATAGAGCTTTTCAGATTTAAAAAATGTTCTGATATGACTAGAAAGAAAAATTAACCAAGTTAAACCCAATAAATTTAGTTTATATTTTCATATTGGAAACAAAAGGGCCAAATTAAATCACATAGAAAGATATTAACAAGGAAATGTAATACATTTCTCCTTACGGAGATTTCAGATGTGAAAATTCTTGATGGAGTTCCCAAATACTGCCACACGAATAGTAAATGCTTTGATGGAATTCTTGAAGGATAAATAGTACATGACTTTTAATGCCATTTACAGTCTGGCTCCAGTCTACTTTTTCAACTTCCTTACAACTTTCTCTGTGCACCAGTCAGATGGAGCTGCTCACTGCTCCCTCAGTCTTTTTCTTGGTGCATTCTTGCACCCATTCCACCATATTTTCTTATGCTGTTTTGTTTTTATATTCTTGAACCCTCTATCTTTATATTTGTCATATCCCCTTTAATTTACTATCAAATTACTAATTTGCAATCAAATAAGTTACAATCATATAGGTTATAAGGGATTATCTTGTTTAATCTTCGTATCCTTGGCACCTAGTATAGAGCTTGCATATAGAAGTATCTAATAAAGGTTTAATTGAACTGAAACAGTAAGCTTGATGTTTATGTTATTTGTCAGTAGAAATTAGTTCAAATTTTTCAAGCTTGCATGAATTACAAGCTTGTGCTTTGGAACTAAATACTTCAGAATTTTAAATGAGTTCTGGGGAAAAACAGAAAATTATTTAAGCTTATAAATGTTAGTCTTGAAATAAGTTGGTTCAGATCTCACCAGTCTCAAAAATAGAAGTACAGATGGAAGCCAATCTAGAAAATCTATCTTAGCTTTAGATCTTCCTTTATTTAAAACATTTTTGGAAGGACAGGTTGGTTCTAGGACTATTAAGTGGGGCTTCCTTAAACCAGACTTGGAAATATTTAAATTTTTTTCATTTCATTTTCCTAGACTCAGAAGTAGAGTTGTAATTTACCACAAATATAAAAAGTACTATACTAAATATATTTTTAAAGAAAAAAAATGTTATATAATCAAAGTGGTTACTATTTATTGAATATCTTATTCATACCTTGTTTGGGTTAACTCCCAAATACTGCTATTTGAATTTATTAACTTATTATATACTTCCTCAACTAAGATTTTAAAAAGCTAAGTAGAAACCTATTTTTTGTTGGATCTTTGAATATGTAGACTATACTTTACCTTTTACTGTTTTAACTTTTTACTATTACTAAGTTTAATCAACACTTGGAATGAAGTACTTTACTGTTGTTCAGAAAATAGAACCAATAATCTTTGTATTTCACAGATTGTGAACGCAGTGGATCATCATCCTTCCCTGGAAGTGGAAAAGTCCAAAGATGAAATAGCAGATACTGCAAGACAAGAGAAATTACAAAGTCCCGTTTCTGTAGTCCCGTCTGCAGAAGAATTGCCCATTAATGCCGTAACTGAGATGTTACAGAATTCTCTTTCTTCTTTTGTATCTGACAGTGAAACACCCATTACTACAACAGTTGAGAAATCGAGTTCTGTTTCAGTTGTTCCAGCATATGACAATTTATCTGCTGGTAGTTCCTCAGATTATAGGTTGCTGTGTGGTATTGATAAATGTGTTAGGAAAGATATCAACCTTATACCTAATGATGAGGATGGCTTGCCCCCTCTCCTTGTAGCAGCTGGAGAAAGAGGAGAAGGTGAAGCTTTAATATTATTACACTGATAATGAATTGGTTTGCATTTTCTCTTTTGATAAGATTGTTTGAAGCTAACATTAAAAAAAAAATTCCTCAGCATGTTTTCTTATAATTCCTAGGTCAGCATGTGTAAACCCATAACATAATGGTTCAGTTTAAAAATTATCTTAATTGATGAAATAGATCAAATGAGTCTGTAATTAAGTTGGTGGTGTTTGAATATTTTGATTACATCAACAAAATCAACCCCTGAAAATTCTGGAAGGGATTTTGGATTAACCATATGTGATATTTCCCTTACTTATGTGAAATGTATTCTCTTTAAAGTAGCACATGACCTTGGGGGTGCTCTTAGATCTAAAGTTCATATCAGATTTTTCAGTGGTTTTACTTTTTTTTATATGTAGTGACAGGCATTCAGAAGATATCTTCTCTCAGAATTCATCCGTAACATAGATATTTCTCATAAATCTCCAGACATTCTACTAGATGGCATTAAATGTCCTTTTATGTCTATGACTTGATGAAGATGATGAGACTTGAGATCTAATGTACCTCAGGACCTGCTTATTTTCAGGCGATCCAGGATATTTTCCCAGTTACTGACACAGAATTTTGTTTTTTCTGTCTATCCAGTACTTTGGAAGCAAATAATTTATTCTTGCCATTTTCTCTGTGAAATTAGGGGTTTGGATTAGGTGATTTCTGATGTCCCTTTCAGTTGTATAATTAAAACATTTTATCCTTTTTCCTAGTGTGAACTAATTGCAGGTGGTGTTATGTTTTACACACTCTTCAGGAACACTTTTTTTTATTTGTTAAGCAATTAGGTATATTTTAATAGTAAAGTAACAAATATTTGTTGTATATTTGCGTGCTTTAACTGAATCACTACCACTTTTATTAAGAGGCATTGTGGTATGGTGGGAAAAAACATTGTACTTTGGTTACAATGTAGGCCACTAGATCAGGAACTTATTTCAAGTCAAGATTTGGGTGTGAAGCTAACCCAGTATTTTTACATATGGATTATATATAACTATTGGAATTTGAAGAGAATGACTTAGGGTTGAATCCTGATTCTAATACTTTCCGTGTGACCTTGTTCAAGACACTTAACTCCTCAGATTATAGGTTGCTGTGTGGGTATTGATAAATGTGTTAGGAAAGTTCTTTCTGAGCCTCAATGCCCTTATATGAAAACAATGGGGTGGACTAACTTAGGTCTCTGAGATACCTTTTAATTTCTATTTCTAATTGTTCTAAAGGATTATACATGCAATATACTTTTTGATCATGGACATAGAGCTGGAAAGGAATTTAGAAGGTATCTCTTTCAATTTGCTTTGTTTTATAGATCAGGAAACAGGTTCAGAGAGGTTGAGTGAGTTGACTAAATTCACACAATTAACAGATCAGGATTTGAAACAGAGGCTTCTGATTTCTTTCTTTTCGCTTGGGGGAATTGGGGTTAAGTGATTTGGCCAGGATTACACAGCTAATAAGTGTCTAACACTGGATTTGGTTTTAGATTCTCCTCACTTCTAGGATGGTGCACCTCTGTCTACTGCACCACTTCTCTGCCCTGAGTCTTCTGATTTCAAATCCGGCAAGGTTTCTATGCCAATATGCAACTGCCAGCATGGAGACAAAGAATAGAATCTAGAGAATTGGGTAGGATTAAAAAGATAGTATTTGAGAGCGGGATTGGATTTGTAGATCATGAATTAAATAAAATTCAGGAATGACCATGATGAATTTATAAACCTAAAAATAATGAAAGTGGATTGTCAAGCCCTGGTGTGCTATATAGAATATTAAAGCATTTTAAATAGATGAACAAGAAATTTTACTGGCTGAAATGAATGTATTTTACTTTTTAGATCCTGTAGTAGAAGAATGTCCATCTCAGGAGCAAGTCATTTCACTCCTTGAACATGGAGGATCTAGTCCAGTTACATTTATCCTAAATGCCAATCTTCTTGTAAATGTCAAGTTAGTAATTTGTAAGTAATAATAGATGTTTCTTTATCCATTTGATGCACTATTATTTGAGAATTTAGAAAATTCAATTACATTTTGACATATTTTGATTAGCCTTGATATATGTAAATTTTTGCAAGATGACACTTAAACCATCAGATAAACATGGTGACTATGCTTAGAACAGAACATTGAATAAATGTTTAATTGGTTGATTGACTCTAATTCAAGTATTGAGTCTAATTGGCAGCAGGGGTACTTAGTTTCTCTCTCACACACACACACACACACGTGTGCATAAAATGTTTATAGCTGATAAATAAAAATATTTATGGCTGATGAATTCTATCCTTGTTTTAAGAGTCAACTTAAGAGATAAATAGCCAATTTCAATCATCTTTTTAGTTTCCAGCATGAATCTTACCTAGCTCCCTCTTGTTTCACTTTCAGCCTCAGTGTTATTTCTTAGTTGGTCTTTGATGTGAGGCCAATGTCAGATTCCAAGGACCTTGTGATATGACTGCAAAGGGTATGTGATAAAAGAGAGAATGGAAAATTGTTAATGTTTATAATCTTGCTTTTATCATTTAAGATTCTTCGGAAAAATATTGGTACTTCTCAACTAATGGACTACATGGTTTGGGTCAGGCAGAGATTTTCGTTCTTTTGTTCTATTTGCCAAATGATGATAGAATTCCTAAGGACATCTTCACTCTATTTCTCAACATTTATAAAGATGCAGTAAAAGGTATAGAATTTTTTCTTGAGCTTTTGGATTTAGAATGTTGAAATGTGCTGCTATTAAAAAAGAGTTCTTTAGAGATGTATCTTCAGAGCTATGTTGTTCTTTGAAAGCCCCTGCTTTTATATTATGTTTTTTATATAAAGTATTTTAACTATATATTATTGTTTACATTTTGGTTATCTGAAACCTTGAATTTATCCACAAACTGACAAAATAAAGATGAATAATTAAATCATATCTGTATTAGGTGTTCATTATAAAAAGGGCTTAGTGCAGTGTAAAGACAACAGTTTGGATTCAGAGAACTTGGGTTTGACTTGCAAATCTCACTTCATTCCTTTGTATCTTTAAACACGTCACATCATATTCCTCCTCTTTTTCCTCCTCTTTTTCATCTCATTTAAAATAGGCATTGTATTTTAATATATCCAGATCTATATTCCATTAATTTAAATGTTTATTCAAAAGTTTTGATTACAAGATGATGTTCTAAGTTGCACATTACATGCAGTGTACATTTAAGAGAGTTGTTTATACCAAAAATAGGTATTTTATTAACTTGTATATACCTTTTTTTTTGGGCTAGGAAAATACATAGAAAACTTGGATAGTATTACCTTTGCTGAAAGTTTTCTCAATAGCAAGGATCATGGAGGATTCCTATTTGTTACACCTACTTTTCAGAAACTTGATGATCTCCCATTACCAAGTAGCCCTTTTCTTTGTGGAATTCTCATCCAGAAGCTGGAAATTCCTTGGGCAAAAGTTTTTCCAATTCGCTTAATGTTGCGATTGGGAGCAGAGTATGGAGGTAAGTTTTGTTAATATCATCAAAGGATAAAGCTGAGTGCCAAGGATTGAAAGTAAAGTAGGAAAAGTTTAGTGAATTGAAAAAGGATACAATGACCAGTTAATAGTTCCTGTGTGGATGAACCACTTTCAAATTGTCAGTGCAAAATATAAACTTTAGACTACCTTCTACTGTTTTACTCAGTCTTTGCCATTTTATATAGATAGGTGTTTAAAATTTGTAATTTTAATATTACATGACAGAATTTAAAATTATAATTAATTATAAGATACAGTAATATAGCATTTTGAAAAATCTGCCTAAAAAATTTTGGCCTTCCTTTTATACCAGAGAAGAAGTCTAAATCTTTTTTTTTTTTTTTTCTTTCCTTTTTATGAGATGTTTACAATATCTGATTATAAAATTTGGGTTGATATTGTGCAATAAATATATGTATATATTTTATGCATTTCTGAATTTCTAAACTTTTTCTATGTGTTTGCTGGCTTTTGTGTGTCATTTGCAGCTTCTGCAAAACTAAAAAATTCCCATTAAATTTCTTACACTGATCCGTGGTATACTAAACTATGATGGGAAAAATCATTTTCCCCTATCAAATTTATGAGTGTTGTGTTTTTGTGTGCTCACTTTTGAGGGATGACCTATTGAATTGAGACCTCTTTGTTACTGAGCTATGTTGAATCAATATAGTTAATTCTTCCTCATTAGAAAAGTAAATTCTAATACATATCCTTGATCCATTCTAATTCCAATGGAAATTTTTCTTTTTGAAAATATCTGTCTCCCTATGTTTAGCCCAAAGTGATATATTTTATATGCTTAAATTTTGAAATAAAAGAAATTTATATCTTCTTTAAGAATTTTCTGAGAATTATGTAGATTTTCTTAAGATACTTGATGTCATGAAATGAGTCTCAAATTTTGAAAAGAACTACATGTTTTGTTGTGGTCATTTTTGATCATAGAAATGATTCTAATATTGTATATTTTATTTGATTTAATGTCATCTCTTTTCTCATGGTAATTGTTGGATGCATTGAAATGTATATGACTTATGAAATATTTGAAATTTACATCTAATGTAATCAGTGAGTGTTTGAGGAAGAAAAATTCAGTGCACAATTACCCATTATTTAAAGATAGATCAGTACAGTGGAGATATTTGAGTTTGTATCTATGAAAATATAATTTATTGTAGAAACTTTAGAAAATGTTTACCAATTAAAGTATACAAAAAAAATAACATCAAACTTTCAGTTTGAGTTCTTCATTCTATGAACAAAGGCTATATGCAGGATGTGCCATATTGAATCTGGTCCTTTCAGCCTTATCTTAAACATTGCCACCAAGGGATATTTTTGGTGAAGGCATATTTGTTCACTAATCACAAAATATTATAAATAAACTTGTATCTTAATCATTTTTGAGGTTGGGGTGGGGATTGGGGAAAGAGCAAGAGAATGGATTGGATGTCTGTGTCTGTGACTTCATCAATTTATAGAACTTCTTGTGAGGAAACTCCCTATACTTATGTGAATCAGCAAATGTTCTGTAACTTACAGTCATAAAGTGTTGCCTAGAGGGCTGAGACATCAAGTGAGGGTTACAGAGAGTCTGTATATGCCAGTTTTTCTTAATTCTAATGACAGCTCTTTATCTAGTGTACTGTGCTGTCTCTCTCTCTTATACTTTTAGTTTCTGCCATCTTTGGAGCTAATAAGTTCATTTACAAACCATTATATAAAGTAGGACTGTGTCATAAAATGACTTCTTGAAACTTCAGGGTTAATGCTAATATATGAATTTTGGTTAGCTTTATATGTAAATACTTTATGATTAAAATATAGGTATATTTTATAGTGTTAATATTTTTCTCATTCCTAGCCTCAATTTATATTAAGTTTTAACACTCCTGACAATATTATAGGACTATATCATGCTTTTGTATTTATTCTTTGTCATTAAGTTTCCAATTTTGTCTTCTGCATATAAACATTTGAAAATTGATATTGAAAAAATATTTAAAAATAAAGTCTGATATCTGAAATATGTAGTGAATTAAAATAAATGTGTGACTGAGAACCATTCCCCAAAACTTAATTGATAATATACATATATCCCCACATACATGGTTCTTTCCTAAGTTAAAGTTTAAGTGATGTGTAAATTAAACTAAGAAAAATGTCACTCAACATTAGTATTTTAGTTCCCTAATTTTCCATTGTGTTGTTTTATGAGATGGTCATTTTTGTATTTTAAATACGATTATACATATCTCATTTTTAGATTCTGTCTTCGTAATCCTTCTCAGATTTGCTTTTCTGAACTTCTCTGTTGCTGTGGAATATGTGGCAAATTTGGAACCAGAAGTTCTGGGATCAAATCCTTGCTCTTTCTATATGACCTTGGTTCAGTCACTATTCATTCTCTCTGGGCCCAAATTTGCTCATATAAAATGACTGGATTGGATTTAAATGCTTTTTGAGGCCCTTCTTGCTTTATTTCTGTAATTTTATGCTCTTTTGCCTGTATTGGGCTACAGTAATAACTTACCTATGTGTCTGTGGTCTTCTGATCTTGCCTAAAACTTCATAATATTTTAGGTTACTTACCATTTATGTTCAAGTCAATTACTTGAAGTGGGTATTATTGGCTGTGACAAGTCCTTGAGGAAGATGATTGCCTTCTTCTTCATTGTTATCAGGTCAACAAATAGCATGGCTTTATTCTCTGTCAGCAGGAAATTACCCATACAATTTATTTCTTCTTCCTCTGATATTTACTAGATCTCTTAGCTGATAGCACCTATGGCTCCACATTATCGTTACTTGGGAGAGGTGGCTGCCTTCTGTTCACAGTGTGGATCCTTTTCAAGTGTCTTCATGAGATATCTTTATTGGGTTTTTCAGTTCTGGTGTTCAGGTGCCCTTCTTTCACTTCTCTTGTGAAATTATTCCATTTTCCCAACTTTTTGATGTAGATAAAGCTTCTTTTCTTCTTCAGATACCTTTTCTTTTTGGATTACATATTTTTTAAACATTATTTTTTCTTTTGTAATATAGAGAGGTGTATTCTGAGAACCAAATGAAAAATAAGATATTTTAAAAATGTAGTACTATAGAAATACTTCTTTCCTTTCTCTTGATTTCTTCCTGTTTAATGGTTCTGCCACAGGACTAGTAACATGAAGTTAGGGGAATAGGACTCTCCTTTCATTGGGTGATGTTCTGCTATAGAAATAGTTCTTCCTTTCTTGTATTTGAAGAAGTTGGCAGCAGTTATGGGCCTTTCCAACTTTGTTGCTGAAAAAAATGTTTCAAAAGGTTTAGTGACATCCATAACTTTAGGAAGAAATTATTTAGATATTAAGTGTCTTAAAAGATTTTTTCATAACTTGATGCAAATATCTTTTGCTAATTTAATAGAAATTTTGTGTGAGACCAGTTTCTACTCATATTGTAATTTTTCAGCCTTTCAAGTCTTTAAACAGAACTGTTTTTGTGACAGTCCCACCAATCTGACCCAATCTATTTCAGAGGGTTTTTGTGCTTCCCTTTGGCAGTCTGGTGAAGTTTATAATTTATCAGAACAATGTTTTTAAATAATTGAAAAAAATTTAAATTTATTTTCACTAACTTCATTTCACTTAGAAGTTAGTGAAAATAAATATATGTTTTCATTTTCCCATTCCAGTTTATGGATCCCTGAAATCTAATCATCTGTGGAACCCAGGTTAAAAGTACCTGGTTTATAAGTTTGACTTGGTAACTCAGTAGTTCTATTTATAAAATAGAAATATAGTTTTAAAAAAGCCTTATTATAATCATTAATATCACTTTTCCTCACTCATGTACAGTATATCCCACACCTTTAACAAGTATCAGATGTCGAAAACCTCTTTTTGGAGAAATAGGACACACTATTATGAACTTACTTGTTGTGAGTAAAATTAATATTTTGCTTAATTTTACTTCTTCTTTGCACATTTTTACTTAGCAAGTGTCATGCATTTAATTTGTGGTTATAGTATTGTTTGGATCTTTTGAGATTCTGAAAATGAAATATGCTAAGTATTTTTTCAAATATGTGAATTGGCTTTATTTATTGTTCATTTAATAGTTCATTCAACTTCAGTGATAGAAGTTTTTCAAATGGGCCATATTTTGGAAAGCATTTAATAGAGGATTCTCTTGTCAAAAAAATTAAACATTGTCTAGTAGACTCATGGTCCATTTTGTATGTTTTGAGCTTTGAAGTTTCTCCTACCAGAAGAGAAAACTGAGAATGTTACTTGGGCACATGGGTTTCTATATATACAACAGCAGCAACATTTATGTAGCTCTAAAGTTTGTAGAATATTTTACTTATTCTACTGTCATTTGGACCTCACAATTATCTTGTGAGATAGGTGCTGTTATTACCCTCATTTCACAGAAGAAGAAACTGAAGCTCAGAAAGGTTGTTGAGTGACTTGCCCAGGATCACATAGGCAATACTCATTTCTGCAGCAGAATTCAAATTCAGGTTTTCCTGAATTCAACTTTCATCCGTCATGCCACCTAGCTTTCCTTTAAAAAACAGTGGCTAGTGAGTTTATGAAATTAAATAAAATTTGCTTATGAAAATATTTAACAATTCACTTATTTTCTTTTAACCTTGATCTAATGACAGCTTAATACTGTGCATGCTTCTTCTACCTATCATGTATTTTGTGTTCCATACTCCTATTTTCATTCCAGATAAACCTTTCTTCATATGGCTATTTCCTTCATGGTGGTGATAGGTAGCAGATAGAAATGACAGTTCCTCTGTCCCCAACTTGCCATAAGCACCAGCATGTGACATTTGAAGTAAAGTTATTTACTACATTAAAGTAGCCAGTAAAAAAGTTTGTAATTGTATTTTTAGGTGAACTATTTCATATTGATTTGTGCTTTACTTGTGTTTGTATACTCTGTATTAGGAATATATTTGTAAGGACACAATAATGGTGATTAGCAGTATACTATCAGCTTATTTTTATTATAGGACCTCCGAAATTATCAGTACACTTTGCATAATATAGAACAGCTGTTGATTCACATGGAAATGGGTAAAAGCTGCATAAAAATACCTCGAAAAAGATACAGTGATGTAAGTACAATTGATTTTTTAAAAATGTGGGACCTGTTTTAGTTATATAAATTTTATATTTACTTAGAATATTGCATGTCATCTTTTATACTCATTCAGACTGTACCTTCATACTCATATTTCACTGAATCTGTGATCTGCTTAGTACTCATAACTCCTTATTAGTGCTGATCAGACTTCTGCATTCCCAGAAATTCTTATTTATATCCTTCCTTAAATCCACTATAGAGAATATAGCCAAATAAGAGGTTGTCTTGGTTAAAAAAAAAAAAAAAAACATATCTTGTGTGTATCACTGTTTTAATATATGATCTTGTTTTTCCTCTTTCTCTACAAATTTATTTCTATCTTTTTTAGAACCTTTTTTTTTGTGCCACATTAAGGGAAGTTATTTTTAAAATATTCTAAGTAAATTTTGTTCTAACCAAAGCTTGCCAGTGACGAACCACTCTAGGAATGGGATTTCTTGAATTATTTTAATAAATGCAGAATATCTTATATTTTTATATTACAGGTGATGAAAGTTATAAATTCTTCCAATGAGCATGTCATAAGCATTGGAGCTAGTTTTAGTATAGAAGCTGATTCTCATCTAGTCTGTGTTCAGAATGATGGAGTTTATCAAACACAAGCCAACAGTGCAACTGGCCATCCTAGAAAAGGTAAGATTTTTTTTTTTAAAATCACATTTTAGTATGAAAACTTAATAAGACTTTTTGGGTCATTAGTCTTAACAGAGGCACTATTGCACAAGAGTTAAAATAAGATCTGGGATTTTTAAGTGATGAGTATTAACTAGGATCACTGTTCCATCAAAAAACAAGTTTTCTTCTTTGCTGCTCCCTCTTGCTGCCTTCTGCCACCTTCCTGCGGCTCCCTTCCCTTCCCCAGTTGCTAACTATTATAATCATATCTTGAAGACAGTGGTGAGTACTAATTGGGAAGTTGTGAATTCATTTTATAACATAATAAACATGATAGAACAGAAATCTATCTGGTCCAATATAGTTTTGGTGTATTTCTGCCTAAAAATAGAGATGAATTTGCTGACTTAGGTCTTATTATTTTGTTGCCTTATAATGTGTTTCTCTCCTGAGAACAAAAGTAGTATCATTGAAGGATACTGGATTGAATAAGGAGTTCCTTTCTTCTGTTCTCTGGATATGTGACCTTGGGGGAAGACATTAAGTCTTTTTAAATCTCAGTTTTTTCTGTAAAATGAGAGCATGACTTAACATTTCCTAAGGGTCTTTTAATTTCAAAATTTCCATTTCTTTGTGGTATGGAACATTTGCAGGAGAGACTATTTTCCTTACTCTAGAAATTTCTAAATTTAAATGTATATTCCAAATCCAATTCACTCAGGTTCATTCCTTTTTGTCCTCTAATATTTAGACCATATATTCTTTAATACATTGGAAATTAGAATTTCAGTGTCTCATATTTTTCCAATGATTTTCTGATTATATTATACAATCATACCTCTTTCTAACCATCATTTCCAGTAACTGAGGTTATCTGTAAAAATTAACTAAAACGTAATTCCCTTTTAAGCATTTCTCTTTTTCTGGGGGGTTTAAACATTTGTGGTAAAAATATTCTTAAAATGTATTAAATACAAACCAGAATATATTTACACCCTTTTCTTAAATAAAAATTTTTGGGATAATAAAATCATAAGCCTAGAGGTGGGAAGGACCTGAGAAATCATCTAGTGTATTTTTCTGTATGGGAAACTCAAGGCCCAGGGTAGTTCTATTTCCAAGGTTTCACAGGTCACACAGTTCACAAGGTAAGATGACTTGTACACTACATGTCAGAACTTTAATTTGAATCAAGTTCCTCTGATTCAAGCTAATTCTCACAGTTTTATACATTATACATTATACATACTGCCTCCTTAGAGGTCATTATAATAAAATTAAATATTGTACCTTAGGTGTAATAAAATGATGTTCTTGGGGCCTGTTGAGGAGTGATGGGTTGTTTGTCATTACACTAAGTGACCCCAGGCTGCTCATTTGATGTCTGAGGAGAAAGAGTAGTTTTTTTTTTTTTTTTTCCAGAATTCTAGGTCAGTTGGTTATCAGTTTTTAGTGTTATTAGTGTATCTTCTTGTAGCCCATATTCATTCCTCATTTATTGCTTCTGATCTTTTGATTAGAATTAGAATTTAAAAACTCAACTTATTAGAACTATGAATAAACTCAGATTAAATAGGTTCAGTGTGAGGGTCTTATTTATGAATAAAGGATTGATGTTGCAGAGAGGTTGAGAAGGCCATTTCATTGGAATGTTGAAGAGGGAATTGGTAAGAAAGTATCCTGCTTGGGGCAGCTAAGTAGTGTGGTGGATAGAGCAACAGCCCTGAAGTCAGGAGGACCTGAGTTCAAACCTGGTCTCAGATACTTAATACTTCCTAGTTGTGTGACCCTGGGCAAGTCACTTAACCCCAATTGCCTCAGCAAAAAAAAAAAAAAAAGGTATCCTGCTTCTCTGGCACTTTATGATGATATAAAGGGGACTCTGAGGCTCTTGAAGCAGGGCACCGTATTTGACAGTGATTATCAAGTTGGAAGACTTTATAGTGATTTGACAAGACCTTGTTTGTCATATCAGAAAACTAGCTACATTTGGAGAGGGTTATTTCTGAGTTAAACATTCACTTTTATGGCCATAGTTATTCACGGTGATTTCAAACAAATCATAGAGGACAAATGTTCTAGATCAGTGAATTGAACACCAGTAAAATAACACATCCTTGAAGTTAATGTCAGAGAATATTCCTTGCCAGATTTTTGTTTTTAAAGAAAATTACTCTAATTCCAAAGAGCCTGGTTTTTTAAAGAGATAACACTTTTTTAAATATGTGATTGTTGGCATCTATTGAACTAATCATGACCACCACCACTATTTTTAGTATTAATTGAGAAGACTTGTTTATTTCACTTTCACAGCATCTTTTATACATTGTTCCCTTCTCTCCACTACTGTATGCCCTCATCATCTCAAGCCTAGATTATTCCAATAGCCTGCTGGTGAGTCTGCTTGCCTTGTCTTTCCTCATTCCAGTAAACTCCATTCAGCCACTAAAAGGATTTTGTACATGTCCTTTTATGTTACTCACTGTGCCCCTCTCCACCATGCTTCTTGATCAATAAATTCCAGTGGCTATTCAAAAGTCTTCATAACCTACTCTCTCCTTTTTAGTCTTTTTACCTTATTTCAACCTACATATGCTTTATTCCAGTGACACTAGCCTCCTATTTTCTAAATATTCCATTCCAAAATCTTGGCTATGGGCATTCTTTCTGATAGTATCCCATGCATGGAATGCTCTCCTACCTTCACCTCTGCCTGTTGACTTACCTACTTTTAAATTCCATCTAAAACCATTCCAACTACAAGATGCCTTCCCCAACTCCTTTTAATCAGTGTCTTCCTCTGTTAATTATTCCTTATTTATATAGGTTGTTTGGGTTGGTTTGTTTGCATATTATCAACCCATCCTCCCCCAAACTGTGAGCTCTTTCAGGGTAGGGACTATCTCTTTTTGTATCCTTAGTGCTTAGCACAGAACTTGGCACATAGTAGGCACTTAATGCTTACTGAATGACTTCTTATTGTGATTAATACTGTTTGATCTGGCCAAACTGAATTATTTTCTGTCACCTAAAAACACAATACTTTATTCTATTTGGGGCTCACATTGTTCCTTTTGATTATAAGATCCTCATTTTCCTCTCTACACTTAAATTCTTACTGTTAAAAAAAAGCTCAACTTAAAAACAGACATTTATCCGTGACATTTTCTGTGTGTCCCCTTGTCAGAAGCCACCTTCCCTTCTAGCTCTTAGTATTTCTCTAATGCACTGATGAATTATTTTTCATTTTAGTTATCTATGTCTGTGTCATACCCCTTTGTTAGGCTGTAACATGCACAGAGAAAGCTTTGAAACTATTCATAATAGTAAGAACTAATATTTAGCTGAGAACACTATGTGAATATTGTCTCATTTGATCTAAATAACAACCCTGTGATAAAGATGCTATATTATATCTCTGTCTTAGAGATAAGGAAACAGGCTGAGAGGGGTTAGTGACTTACCCAGGTACCTAGCAAGATTTGAACCTATTCTCCTTGATTTCAAGTCCAGTGCTTTTACAGGGATGGGGGGAGATTAAAATTATGATTCATTTAGCATATGGAATTCCTGGATGTGGAAACTCCTTCTAATAGTGCACGTTGGCATCTTTAATGTGGTTTATAATCTTGGGAGTTGTTTAGAGCACTTAGAAGTTGTCAACTTAGTTGACGTGTCTGGGAGGACTCCTGAATCAATGTCGTCTCAGCTATGAGGCCAATTTTCTTTTTGCTGCCTAGAACATGTCTTTATACACGTGTATATGTATAATGTACATATGATTTAGCAAAGTAGTGAGACAATTTCTGTATCCCCTTTTACACTTTTTTGTTCTGTGCTATAAAAATGTTTTATTTTCTTTTTATTGTGTTATCTATCACATCTGCACTAACTTAGCATTCTCCTTCCTGAATATAAGCTGTCCCTCTTAACAGATATATGTATATAGTTCAGCAAAAATAAAATTGAACCAAAATAAAATTGAGACATTGGTCATGTAAAAAGAAAAAAACAACTGATAGGTATTAATTTTTCATAGCAAATTAGTAAATCTAATTAATGTACCTTGAAAAACCCATCAGTTTTCTGATTTTGTATTTCTTTTTTTAGTGACTGGTGCAAGTTTTGTGGTATTCAATGGAGCTCTAAAAACATCTTCAGGATTTCTTGCTAAATCTAGCATAGTTGAAGGTATGAACTTATTCAAGATTGTTTTGATATAAAAACGGACTCCAAAATTTCTAGAATTTTTTGAGGAAATATTTCAAAAGGCACCTAACATGCTGTTTAGAACCTTAACATTTTTCAGTGACTTTAGGTCATTTCTCCTGCAAAAGAAAATAGTATTGCTTTTTTTGGCCTAATGTTTAACAAACAATGGTTTCATTAAAGTAGGAATTTTTATCAGACTAGGAAAGTTATTACATTCCATATGCAAAGTAAAATATGACTTTCAAATACAATTTGAATTTGTTTATTGCATAATGGACAATTAGAAAAGAACATTTATTGATGGGAGAAAAGCTAAAAATTTCTTTAGAAAATAGTTGAGGTGCTTTATTTCAAGAATGATATTTACAATGAAGTTGTAGTAGGGAAAAGATAACATTAATTGGCATTAAGAATAAGTTTAGTCTTTTAAAAATTGTATGCCATTGTTTCACAAACAATAATTTTATAAGCATAAACATTTTAGTATATGGTTAAACGAACTCTGTTTCAGAAAGCTTTTAACATATAAATACTTCTGTGTTACTGAAATATAGTAATAATTTAATACTTATTTTTGTCATTACATTTAAAAGAATTTGAAATAGATGACTTTTTTCAAATAAACATTTTTATAGGCTGAGGTAGAGTTCTCACTGCAATTAAACTTTTACTCTATAAAATATTCATCTTGTTTCTTTTGTATATCAAAGAATTAAGAATTAAATGACTTGTGGACGTATTTTCAATTACAAGATCACTTTTTGCACATTAAAAAGTATTTTGATAATAGAAACCATTGTTTTACAATAATAAATCTCATTATTTAGATTTAAGAAATCTCTAACTTAAATTCTTTTATTTCTAGATGGTTTGATGGTACAGATAACTCCAGAGACAATGGAAGGCTTACGGCTAGCTCTAAGAGACCAAAAAGACTTTAAAATTACATGTGGGAAAGTAGATGCAGTGGACTCAAGAGAATATGTGGATATTTGCTGGATAGATACTGATGAAAAAGGAAACAAAGGGTAGGAATTTTTTTTAAATGTCATAGTTGAAATTAAAAGAAAATATAAGAGAAAATATTTAGTTTTTGACCAAAATTTTATATATAGGTAATATAACTAAACATTTAGATTAATGCCATCTTTTTAAAATTTGTTAATCCATTAAATCCCAGCCATATTCTTTTCATTGGTCTGTTATTAATTAAATTGGTCAAAGGTTAATCTGGTATTGTGGAGAATGACCAAAAAAAAAAAAGTTTAGGCTTGAACTTTTTGTGTTCAGTTGAAGATGATATAAAGAAATGTTTATATCATACCTCTATCCACATTTCCCAGGAATATTTGCTAAAAGAGAATTGTTTCCTAAATACCTTTTATATTCTTGCACTTATTCAGTAAATCTCCATCCTTTTTTTTTTTTTTTAAATAACTTTTTATTGACAGAACCCATGCCAGGGTAATTTTTTACAACATTATCCCTTGTACTCTCTTCTGTTCCGATTTTTCCTCTCCCTCCCTCTACCCCCTTCCCCAGATGGCAAGCATCCATCCTTCTTAAGACTTATTTGATGGGATTATTCATTGATTCCACTGATCAGCTTTGCTTTTTAAAAATACCAAATATTTTAATAATTACTGTTTTATAATAAAATGTGAGATATGTCATATTGCCAAGTCCCTTTTAGTATTTTTTTTTTTCATCACTTGTTTTGATAGTCATGGCATTTTGTTCATACATGTAATTTTTTCCCCTAATTTTTAAAAGTATTTCCTTTTTAATTGATAAATAATATATGTGGATAAAAAAAACTTTTCATTTTAGACTCATGGAGCTTTGGATTTGTAATTGACTTTCCAAGTCATCTAATCCAGTGCTCCCATTCTGTAGTTGAAGAAATCTAAATTCATATAGGAAAACTAATCTGTCCAAGGCCATATGTAGGCAAAGTGACAGAATTTGAGCTTAGGCCCTCTGACCCCAAAACCAATTCTCTCCTCTATATCATTATAATTCCATAATTTCTGATAATTTGAAAAATGTCCCTATTCTTATGAAATTCCTTTCTTACATTTAATTTTTTGTCTTTTAAAAAAATGAGATGAGCTAATAGTTTGTTAATTTTGTTAATTTTCATTAAAAATCAGCTCATTTTATGTTTTCAATTTAGTTTATCTTACCTCTGATTTTTAAAATTGTCCCTTTTTAACTTTATACATTTTTAAGAATTTTCTTTTTTTTTTTCTTTATATTATTTCTTTTTCCCTTCTTATGTGTATTCAATTGTATAAATTTTCTAAGAATTGTTTTAGGTGGATTTAATTATTTAGTCTTTAATTCACTTTTTATTGAATGTTTTTAGTCTGTATGTATAGATAGAGCTGCATCTTTTGTTCAGATTTCTATGTTAGAATTTTTGGTGGTCTTTACAGCATGTTTGAACATCTGGGGGCCTTCCACATTTATTTTTCTGTTCTTTGTGCTCAATCACATGATTTAAAATCAGTCTTAGGGAAACCTGAAAAAATATTTATTTTTCTAAGCCTCCATAGGTTTATCAAATCTAGCTTACCCAGCATTTTCTTTAAGTCTTTTTCCTTATTTTATCTTTTGGATTTATCTCTAATTTAGGAATCTTAAAGATGCCTAGAATTAGTATCTTGCCATATTGGGTTTTTTCCCCTATGCCATTCCATGCTAAAATCAGTACTGTTTATCTATGCCTTTAATCATAGTTTTCCTGCTTGTAATTTTAATGGAATCTGTTTGCTAACATACTCTTTCCTGTGACTTCAGTTCCCATTTTTTTCATCTTCCTTCTTGAAGCATACTCACATGATGAGTAGTCTTAGCAATGTGAGGAGTTCCACCAAGGAAGCAATTGATAATTTTCACCCATGCCTATCATTTTTCTGTTTACTTCTACAAATTGGTCTTGGAGCATCAATCTCAACCCAATGGAACAAGAGTCTTCCTCACTTTCTCCTGGATACCAGTGGGAATGTGGCAACTGTCTGTTGGTTGTCCCTCTGCCTGACCAGCTTTTATCCCCTTTTTCAATCATTCAATAATATCCTTTTTATTCTAGTTTTTTTTTTTTTTTTTTGTAGTTCTTAATTTATTATGGGCAGAACCGTACTCCCATCACATGGTTCTCTGTTGATCTCTTAAGTGATACTTCAAATTTTTTTTTCAGAAACTATAGCGGGTCCATGTTTTTGGCTTTCAGACCACAGTTATAGAACATTAGAATTAAAATAATGGGCTTTTGTTTCTGGGAGAAGTTTGATATCATTAAAGGAAGGTTTTCCCCCCAAAGGCAGTCCAGTCCATTCTCCTCATTTAATTCTGGACTTGTTCATTTCAGTGCCTCTCTTTTCATGAGAATTGTGTGCCCCATGTTGATAATCAGAGGATCATTGAATAAGGCTCTCATATTTTTCATGAAAACTTGATGTAGGTATAAGAGATTTTTTGTTTAAGAGAGATTTTAAGGTTCTCATTTTGCTTTATTCAATCAGGTATTTTTTTCTCAATAGGTTTTTTGGATTCTTTGCATTTTTTAAAAGATATAAATTGTGCAATTTTGCTTGGTGAAACTTGGCTGGTTTCCCATCAAATATATCTTCATTGTGTGTGTAGATATAAAGATTAGCTATATAGATTCATAATACTTGATGTCTTGGTTGCTTTTTTGTAGCATTCATCATGTTTGAGCTCCCTCTCTCCACTTCCCTTCCCCCACACTTACACTTTTGATATTTTTGAATTAATTCCTTAGCGTATTCAAACACTAAGGATAGCACAGCCTCCCCCCCCTTTTTTTTATATGCATGCTTGGTCTGATACAGTTACTTTGCTTATCTTTGTTCTCTTTTGTACCATTTCTTTATCCTTAGTAAGCATATTCAAGATAATATAGTCCAAGCGCTGTGACTCCATTGTCCTTGATGTTGAACAAAGTGTTTGATATGAAAAAAAACTTTTCAGGGATTTTCCATTTTTACTCTGTTGTTCTCCTTACATTTTCTTCTGTAAATATGCTTAGCATAATTTTCCTTGCTAATTGGATTTTTCACCAAACTTTGTTTGAATTAGTTTTACCTTCTATCCACTGAAAGTCTTATGAAGAAAGAATTCTTGTAATTTTCTGCCATATTTCTCTTATAAGATTTTTTTTTCAGCTCATTTTCTAAGTCTCTTTTTTCCTTTGCTTACCAAATTTTTCTGCATGACAAATAAATCAACTTTTTTTGTGGATTAAAAGCATTTTTTGGCCTTTTAAATCTTCCAATTATAGCATTTTTTTCATTTGTTAAACTACTATATGAAATTATTGTAGTTTATATCCATACACTCATGTCCCAGGCATGTACCATTTTTAATCCTCAGTAACTTAGTAAAAGAGGATGCAGTTTTCAAAATTGCATGTCATCTTTTTTTTTTTTTTCATTTATTATTTTTCTACTTTTTTGATCTTTGCTTTAATAAATCAGTGATTTGACTACACAGAAAGCAGTTTTGGAGATGACCCCATCAATAACAAGTCATTTTCCATCAAAACACAACTTAATTTTTTTGTGGTATTATCCATGATAACCTGTTTCTTTTTATAAAGAAAGTAGTCATAATACTTTAATGTGACGTTTCTGAGTAGTCTCTATGCCTTTGGCCTCTCACTTCCCATTTTTAAATCATATTTTCCAATATAATTTTCAATTTCCTTACTTATTTCCATCTTTGTAGTGAAGTCACCGATAATCAGTATATATTTCCTTAATTTAGGAGATATAATAAAATGATTAATATAGTGTTGCTATCCCAGTTATCTGCAACAGACTGGACTTCTTTTGCATAAGATGCAATTATTTTTGTGATTATCATCTTAACAAAAACTTGAGTATTGTGGTATCAGAAGACCAAAAACTATTTAACTGAAAATACTGCTTTTTTTTTAAACATGAAAAATGCTTGATTAATATGATTCAGTGCCTTTAGTATTATGTTCACCTTGTTGCCAGACAAGTATGTCACATTTGTAATACTAACACTATGAAATTAAAGTGGATAGACTTCCTTCAAAACTGTGGTTCTTAATGAATGACATAGAAGACTTAGGGTCATCTCATAATTTTCTTCATTTCATAGGTTGTCACAAAAGAATTGTAGATGCTTTACTGGTGAAAATTCCTCTTGTGGTCATGTATTATGTTTTTTAGAAAGCAGCCTCCGTGGCTAGAATCATATAGTCTCAGCTAAAGCATAATAAATTTACTTTTATTATGGATTGCTATGCTTTAGTAGCAGATTGTTGGGTTTCAGCTTATTAACATATTAAAGGCTAAAATTGTTAAATTTTTCTTTCTTTCCATTAGATATTGTGATTTTTTAGGCTCTATACTCATAAAAAGCCACAATTCGAACCCTGCTTCATCATTTTATAATCACAATCTTTTTTCTTATACCTAAGACAGAGCGCCTAAGAGTCTACACTTACAGGCATGTTCTTTTAAAAAAAACTTTTCCGCTCCTGATTCAATTCAGTTCCAATTGATCAGTGATGAACAGAACCAGCTACACCCAGCAAAAGAACCCTGGGAAATGAATGTGGACTACAACACAGCATTTGCACTCTTTCTATTGTTGTTTGCTTGCATTTTTGTTTTTCTTCCCAGATTACTTTTACCTTTCTAAATCCAATTTCTCTTGTGCAACAAGAGAATGATATAAATATGTACACATATGTTGTATTTAACATATACTTTAACATGTTTAATATGTATGGGACTGCCTGTCATCTAGGGGAGGAAGTGGAGGAAAGGAGGGGAAAAGTTGGAACAGAAGTGTTTGCAAGGGTCAATCTTGAAAAATTACCCATGCATATGTTTTGTCAATAAAAAGATATAATGAAAAAATGAAAAAAGAAAAAAAATTCCTCCTAGCCCAGATAAGGTTTAAGAATCTTTCCTCTCCTCTTTGATAACTGAATCCTAATTTAAAGAAAAATAATTTTATTCTTTGTCTTCTAGATTAGTAGTGTTAAAATAAAATGGGATTAATACAAACATAAGGATTTGTGAGCTGTATATTGACTTGGTTTTAAAAGTAATGTTAATTTAAGTATTTCTCAATTGCATTTTAATTTGGTTCAGACTATATGGGTCCAAAGGCAAGGCCTCTGTTTGACACCTCTGTTCTAAATGTGATTGCTTTAAGGGATCATTGTGTTTCTACTGAACTTTTATCATATATCAATTGTAGGTAACATATGTATTTAGAGCATATTAATATATGTTCTTTTATATATTATTCATTTCTATTGATTATATTTTATATAAATTTTTTATATATTTTATATATATAAATATTTTATATATTATTCAATTCTACTCTAACTTGATATGTTTATTCTCTAAAATGCCTACAAAATCAAACAATAAAAATTTTGTTATTAGTACAATACTTGGGGCAGTTAGATGGTGCAGTGGATAGAGCACCAGCCCTGAAGTCAGGAGGACCTGAGTTCAAATCTGGCCTCAGACACTTAACACTTCTTAGCTGTGTGACCCTTAGCAAATAACTTAACCCCAACTGCCTCAGCCCTCCCCCCAAAACTGTAGTAGTATAATACTTAAAACCATCAGTGATATATAAAAATAGAAACCTAAATAAAAACTAGTAATAGCACAGCTTTTTACAAGATCAGTGGTCCAGAAATACATAAATACTAAAGTTATACCAACATCTATAGCCTTGAGGCAGAGGCAGTTCCTGGGCCTGGCCCTGGCTTTAACAGCCAGAGTTAGCAATGTCTTAAGAAATTTGGGCAAGTTGTAACAGGTCTGAGACCATGGAGGAAGGGTAAATGGTGAGCTATGGATTTTTCACCCATAGCTCCTACTATATTAAATGATACATAATAAATATGATACTTTACCTTGAATAAAACCTTAAGTTTCCTCATGGAAGTGATCATCAGAAGAGTTGCATCTCTGAGTTATTCAGAAATGGTCCTGCATTTCAGTGTTTGTTAACTTTTTCTTTCAGAGAAAACTGAACATAAGAAAACCTGTAATTCAAGTTTTGCTCAATTTGTTTTCTAAAATATCACTTAAATTGGAAAAATTTGTGTTTTCAAAATAGGCATTATGGCAGGACTATACTTGAATTCCAAGTCTATATTATCATTTACAGTTTTGGCTCCTTTGTAAATTTGCCAGTCTGGGGTCCTAAGTTTGTTATTCCAAACCATGGAATATGCACTGAGAAGAGCCAATGGGATAGAGAAGGGCTATCTTTGCTTATCTTTGCATCTCATTAAAAACAATCAACTTTTTAATGATAAAGATTGTTCAGGACAGGCAATTTGGGGATGTAGGCCAGTTTTCCTTGACTGCTGGGATACTGAGTATCTCTTTTGTTTTGTAATTATATTGAGTGGTCCTACTCAGTTTGAATGGTTGCTTTTTAATTAATTACTTCATAGATTTAGAACCTACAGGGGCTTTCTCATGTCATCTAATTCAATTCTCATTTTATAATTGAGGAAAACTTTTATCTAGAGAGGTTTAAATGAGGTCATAAAGTTTGTAAATGGCAGAGCTATAATTTGAACTCTAAACCTACTGTTGTTTAAGGCCTTTGTAGCTTATCTTCACTATACCATTGCTAATTGCTATTTTCCAAAGTCAGGCTTTGAAAATAATTTTTCCTTTCCATTCACTTGCTTCCTGGAAATAGTGGCTATAATAAACAGCTTTTATAATTTGCTTTCTCCGACTATTTGCAAGATTCTTTCTGACACTGATACTTTATCACCTGATAACTGCATTTCTGGATGAGTTGAACTTAGGATTTCTTTTTATTTGGATTTTATTTATTTGTTTGTCTCTGTGTCCAGTATTTTCCAGTATTTTTTTCCATTAATATATATTTTAAAAATGGTATTAATATTTTAAAAATATTTTGGGGGAGATGAATAATTCTTAGATTGCCTTCAACTAACTTTTCAGTTGTTTTGCTGAATCACCTTCCTCAGGTTTTGCTGCTTTGCTTTGTAGAGATCTGAAGGTTATTGTCTAGTTTTTTTTTCCTTTTGCAATTTTGTTTTTGTTCTTCCATTACTACGTATTTTCATGTTGTTTGAAATAATATTTGTAAAACATTTTGCAAACCTTAATGTGCTATATTACGTGATATTTTCCATCTTTTTTTTGTGTTGTCAGTTTTCATGTTCTTTTCTCTTTCTACCCTATGGTATTTATTTGTTTATTGAATTAAGGCTTTTTTTGCTTGTTTCTTTTATTATAATTTCTGCTAATTTTCTTTCATTTTGTTTATTTTTCAAACTTCATTTTGAGGTTAAAAGAGAATTTGACTTGATCCTGACTACTCACTATATCAGTTTGTTGGAACTCTTAAGTATTGATAGTTTAAAAGATTAATTAGTCTCATAACTGAGGGATTTAGTTGACAAATATGGCATCATACTTTGGCCTTTGCTTTGGAGACCCCCTTTGGCTGCTTAAAAATCAGTAGCTTGTAATCAAAGAAATTCTTTAAGTAACATTTATTTTGTTTTGTTCTCTAGTGTTATTAGTGCAATAGATGGAAAATCATTGGAAGGAATTCCAAGTGAAAAAATACAACAGGAAGCAGATTTTGAAACTGATGAGAAACTCGTAAAATGTACTGAGGTAATAGATTTAGAGATTGCTCTTTCCTATATTTTGTTGATATGTGTGTGTATATGTGTATACACACACACACATACACACACACACACAGGTATTTTCCTTTACATTTTAAGATGCTGCTGCTGCTTTTATTCTTCCAAATCTGATATTATATACCAGATTTTTTATAAACTTAAGGCCTTGCCTGGAGAACTGAGGGTTGATCATCCCTCAATTTTAGGGGTATGAGTTGAATTATTACTCTCTCAGGGTTTTTTTTTTAATTGAAAATTAATGTTTGTAGTGAATGGCATTTATTGCATTTTCCAAAGATGAAAATGATTGTTTAACTTGGAGATCTAGCTTATTTTTTATCAGTAAATAATGGACTGTGCTGATCCATTCATACTGTTTCCCCTAAATCAATAAATAGGTCACCTAAGATCAGAATGTATGATAAATGAGATTCAAAGTAAATTGTATGGGTATAGAATATCTTGAATTTCTGTGCTATTTTTACATTCACAATGAAGTTCTTACAGAGACATTTTGGTCACATTAACATAATTTTATCTTTTTACTTCATCTGCTTTTCCCATTATGACTTCCTGCTCTTCCTATATCCCAAAGAATCATATCTTTTTTTTTAAGAAAAAGATAAGAAAAAAAAGTTCAGCAAAATTAGCCAGTCAGATCTGACACCTATAGTCCCCTTCCTCTGCAAAGGAGAGGAATGGTATTTTCATCTCTCTTCTTTGGATACAAAATTAGTTATTATAATTATGCCCCAGTATTGATTGTGGTTGTCCTTTTCATTTACTTTGTTGAAGTGATTGTGCATATTGTTTTTTTAATATTATCTATTTCATATATTTTTCCATTTTTGTTATCTTTACCACTTCTTACAGTATTAAAATATGCCATTATTTTCAAGTACTATAATTTGTTTAACTGTTCAAGCATCAGTTTTCATCTTTTTTTTTTTGAAGCAGTCAGGATTATGTGACTTGCCCAGAGTCATAAAACACTCTGAACTTCAAATTTGCACTCTATTTCTTTGACTCTAGGGCCGATGCTTTATTATCCATTGTGCTACCTATTTGCTCTGATTAACATCATTTTTAATGCTAAGTGATTTAAGTGGGTCACTACTAGTTTTCATTTTCTGCTGAGGTGTGTAATGTTCATGTTATAATTTCTTGTTAAAACTGAAGTGTTTAGAAATATATCTCATGTTGCATTAGTCACTTTTAAGATTATTGATCTTGATTATATAGTCAGAAATAAAAATCATGACTTATTTTCTAATTACTATATTACAGGTATTCCATTTCTTAAAGGATCAGGACTTTACAATATCAGGAAGTCGTTACCAGTTTGCTAAAGAGATAGCAATAGCTGGCAGTGCTGCACTTTGTTCACATCTTAAAACTCTAAAAAGTAATGGGATGAATAAGATAGGACTCAGAGTTTCCATTGATACAGATATGGTAATGTAGAATTCATTTTTTTCTTTTTAAAATACATGTATTATGGCAGGATTTAAAAGTTTACTTTTACTTAACTATATCTCACTTAAAAGGAAGTCAGTTTAGTATAAAATTTTCTTTATCCGTTTTATTAACATTAATTTCCTGTTTAAGGTTGGAGTCTTATTCTCAGCATATTTTGTATGACTTTGTCCTTCCAACTTTCTGTACTTATTTAGCATACTGATCTTATGTGTGTAATATTCAATATATACTTAATAATTACTATTTTCTGTGGCTTGTACCATTTGATTGTGTTTCCTCCTCCCTGAGGCCTTCCTTGGTAACAAGTATAGTTAGATGTTAGAAAAACTATACATTAATTTCCACTGGTTAATATGTGGCTTTTATCATAAATACTATTCAGTTAGTATTTGGGTAGATAATCTTTCTCAATTTGATTGTAGTTCCTTAAGGGCAGGAACTATTCACTATTTTTCTTTCTTTTATATTTTCCCATAGCACTTTAATATAGTAAATGCTTTAAAGGTAGTAAAATGATCACTTATTATTATAGAGGCTAAAATGAGACAGAATTTTTAAGTGTTATTAGTTTCCTTTTATCCAAGCAAGATATAGTAGGAATGCTTGAATTTGTATTTTCATCATCATGATGGGCTTTGTTTAAAGAACCTACTTGATAAAAATAGTTGCTTGCTTTCAAAGTTCTGTTTCTTTCCTTGAAAAATGTATAAAATGGTTTTTGCTAAGAATCTCAATCGAAAATGAATAACCACATTAGAGCATTTAAATAATATTGTCATAATTTAAGACTAAGTTTGTTTATTATTAATATTGCTTATTATTAGGACATATTTTAAAGTCTTTTTGTAACATAACCACAATCTCTCTACTGTCCTATTAGGGCAGTTACTAGCATTTGTCTATAGTCACATGGCATCTACTATGGTTTAAGATAGTGTGAGATAATTCATTTTTATAGTTTGGGAAAGGTCTTTCCTTCCTTTTTGTGTTTCAGGATATTAAGTGGTCATTATATTTAATCCTGAGAACAGGAGCAAAAGAACCAACTCACTCTTTAACTTTTGTAAAAGAGCTATAGTGCTTCAACCTTTAAATACTCAAATATAATAAAAAGTGGTAGGCCATGCACTGTAGAATAAAATGTCTATTGTTAACATGTCAGTATATTTAAACTCACTAATATTTAGGAATCCTTGCTATTTTCATAATCTCTTAAGCTAAGCTGGAATGTTGTGCTTATACCCATGAATCATTTGGAATTTGTATTTTTCTTTCAGGTTGAATTTCAGGCAGGATCTGGAGGCCAGCTTCTTCCTCAACATTTCTTAAATGATCTTGATAGTGCTCTAATTCCAGTGATTCATGGTGGGACCTCCAATTCGACTGTTTTACCATTGGAGATAGAATTAGTGTTTTTCCTTATAGAAAATCTGTTTTAGCAAAAATAAGTGCTATTATGCATTATAAACTGATTTGTTATAATTAACTTCAGCACCAAAGCTGTAATAAGACACTAAAGTAGATGTTTGATATTAAATGTTTGAGCTTAGCATTTATTATTGAGATTAAACATTTAAAAAATCTAGCACAGTATAGATAACCCAAAAGTTTCAGGTATCCACAATTTCTGAAACTTTACACTTTCTTTAAAAAGTTCTTTTAAAAAAGAGCAGTCTTTTGTCTTTGGGAAATCTGCAACATTTATTGTGCTGGTTTTAATGCTAAGCCAAAGTATCTGCAATTAGCTATACCTCTTTATGTCCACAACTGTTTTAATGAAAATTCTTAATAAATGTCACCTAAATCAGGAACATCTTTTGCATATATGCAAATAAATATACCCCCATTTACAATTTGTATGTCAGTGGCATAGAACTGTTTTCATATCCCAGAGAGTGTATAAGTACAATAAGAGTGCTGATTTGTATTATGAGCATCAGCTGACTATGTACTTAAACTCTTGAGTATTTGGCTAACAATATGGATTTTGCCTTTTTTCTTCTCCAGAGTTAGTATCTGGATTTTTCCTGATTAAATATACATAAATCAAATGATTGTAGGTGCTTTAGGAACTTGTGCTTCTATATGTAAGTGTATTTTTTTTTAATAGAGAAAATGACTCAAGTCTGTGTTTTATAACTGTATCTTTAATAATTTATAAATGAGTGATATTTTTATACTATAGTGATTTCTTCTCCTTCTTACAACCCTTTACAGTATATATCAGTATATTTACAACTTCCTTGAATGATTGACGATAGGCCAGACAGATGACCCTTGAAGTAGTCCTTATGTAGCAATAAATGAAGCATAAAGCAAGGTTTCTTTTTCTTTTTCATTAATCCTTGAAACCTATTTAGCAGCCCTGTTTTACTTTCAGGGAAAACTATTAATGTCAATTTTCATGAACTACTTTAGGATATTTGAAATTCTTTTTATAGTACTTATTTTTGATAATGGGGTATTAACAGAAGTTAAACTCTATGTATTTTTATGTATTTGCATTATGAACAAAATCTGTGCCTGAATATAAAGGTTCAGTGAACCCTCCTCCCCTCCCAATCAGGTTTGACAATTAACTGTTACATAGCTTCCCTCTTTGCTACAAATAGAAAAAAAATAGTAGTGGAGAAGCAAAGGGTGCATTTCAATTAGTGCTAACAAAGGGTTGTAGGAACCTAACCATTATTTAGATGCCTTTTTGATTCTCATGTGGGATATTTATATGTTTTTGTATCAAAAACACTCCTTATGTATAGATCAAGAAACATCACACTAATTAACCCTGTTTTAAGAAATATACAAAGTAACAACTTGAATACACACAGGTCAGAGTTATAACTCAGGATCCAAAGTCTCAGGATAGAAGAGATTGGGGATATTGGTAAATAAAAACATCCAGTTTCTGTTGAACTACATCTCTAATAATTAGTCTAAGACAGCAGTGGTACAGAATAACCACTCTTCTGAAGAGCTAATTTAGCAGGTGTAAATATTGTTAAATTTGCAGATATTTAGTGAAATGGCAGTGTGATAACTTGTGAAGTATACTGTAACTGTATAATATAAAAGCAATTTGTTATTAAATTGGATTTGTTTCTTTTTTTTTAGTTCGTGTTACAATTTGACATGAAAATGATTGCACATTCTAAAGCATAATTAGTACATTCTCTACAGTCAAGTAATCAAAAAAAAAAGTTGTAGGTGCCTTTCTCATGAAGTTGATACATTTATACTTAATTTGTATTTCAGACGATATTTGAAAAATCTTTTGATTATCTTCATGCGTTTATCTTTCTCAATAATTTTCTGGTAATGTTTTTCTGATTGTTACTTGTTAATTCATCAAGATTTGAGTTTATATTTTTAAGTGAAGAGAAAGGCTTATTTTGTTTAAACATCTTCATAATTGTTTTTTGCTTCCCTACTATTAGAAAAGTACTTTGGGGTTTCTGAATGTTGAGGTGAGAGCTACACAGCTATAGGCAAAACCCATTGATCTCATAATTTACATTTTCTGAGCACACTTGTGCTGGATAGAATGAAAACTACCAAGTATACAAAGGAAGAGGCCAGGCGACAACCAAAACTGACACGTGTGTGTGTGTGTATGTGTGTGTGTGTGTGTGTGTGTGTGTGTGTGTGTGTGTGTGTGTGTAAAATCAAAAAACAACTGAATTTTTTTGTTTTGGGTTTTTTAAAGAAAGCAATTTATAGGTGAACAATTTGGAAATTCCATACCATGAATTAAATTTGAAAACTGAATTAAAAGGTTTCATTAATATACACTTTTAACAAAATATATATTTTCAATGACATGAAATTTATCCTCTAAAATTAATATTTGGTAACTGTATTTAATAAAACCAGAATACTAAATGTGATGATTGTGGTAATAGCTTATGGAAATTGTTATAAATGAGTGATATAATGCCTGAATAATGCTGAATTGTGTTGCAGAGTAGGTAAACAAATTTCTAGCAATTAAAACAAGTTGAATACCGGTTTTTCTCATTCTCTTAAGTGTTTTGCTAATTAGAATTAATAAAGTATATTAAGCTAGTTGCAAGATTTTTAAAAAAGTCTAGCTACAACTTTCTTTTTTTATATTAGTCATTGCTAATGAAAACAAAGTTGCCAAATTAGTTTAATTCTGTCAAATCTGTATTTTGTACTGAGCCTAAAACCAGTATTTAAATATTCCCCTTTTTAAACTTTTACTCTGGGCTTTGACTTCTACAGTAACTTTTCTATGGTTAGTAATGTTTTCATACATACTTCACAGATGAAGAAAATAATATTTTCTTTTAATAAGGTAGAATATTGTTTTAAAATGTACCAGTTTAGCCAAAAGTATAGATGTTATTATAACCATCAACAAATATATCTTCATTTTTGCCCTTATGTTACCCATGTGTCCTTGGGCAAATTACTTCTCTGAAATTCTGGCTTTCATTCTGTAAAATAGCTAAGGCCTATGAGTCCAACTGGGCTGTAGGGAATCAATTGAGTTTTAACACTTATGGAGGTGATTTGAAAACCGTAAGACAAGATAAAATAGAACTAAAATTTAGAAAAGTAAAGTCAAGGAAACAGTTTAGAGGAATAAATAATACCTGTAGTATTATAACAGCACTGCAAAATGAGTCATGAGCATGAATTCAACAAAAGGTATTACCATTTTCTTATGGGAGTTTAGATGTGACCATTGAGGCCTGAGTCTTTTTGAAAGAATGACTTTAAGAAATGGGTTAAAGTAGAATTAGGCTTTAAAGAAAAACCTAGGAAACAAAAAACTGGAAGCAACTTAAGTATCCAAAATTTTTTAAAAAGCAGTTGTGGGGTTGAATTGCTGGGAGTAAAGTGGTGTTCTCAATAGTAACAGAGAAGTTTGGAAGAGGGGAAGGTTTGGAGGAAAAGTTATGAGTTTAGTTTTAGACATGTTTAATTTAAGTTAAACTGGGACAACCAGTTCAAGATATCTAATCAGCAACAGGAGATTCAGAAGTGAGGTCAGCAGAGAGGTTGGGACTAGAGAATTAAATATTAGAATCATGGTAGAGATGACAGTTGAATCCATGGGAACTGATGAGAGCACTCAGAATACACAATAATAAGGTTGATGGTATTTAATTTTCTTGACTAAAATGGAGATTTCAATGTGAAGATCAAATTTGAAAATATGGCAACTTATAAAAGTATAAAAGGGTATATACAGTTAGTTGTATTTTGATACCATAAAAATGGTAATTTCAGTGTGGTTGGACTTTATACCTTCCATCTTCATGACTTATGATGGTTTTTTAAAAAGTATCAACTGGTGGTTAACATGTGATGATATACTGTGCCTAAAAAGAAAGATTATCAGTGAATGGAATGCCAGATGAATTATTCATGAAGACTCTCTAGCTTGTGAAACCTGTTACAATGGTGTGTGCGCTGACAAAACCTTGTTTTTTTGGCTTGCAACATAAGGCAATAGAATGACTGTTATTGGAATGGTCAAGTTATATAACTTCAGCTTCAGGTTTTCTCTAAGATAGAGATAATTTGCATCAATAAACATTTATTAAGCTTTGATTATGTATAAAAACACTGTTAAATGGTAGGTATATAGACAAGAAAAATCTTAAAATATACAGATAAGCAAATATAGAGTAATTTGATAAAGAGAGTTCTAACATTTTGGAGAAGGTATGTGGACTTGAGTCTTGAAGAAAGTTAAAACATTCAGAGCAAAGGTGTGGAGGAAGGGATTTCCTGTTGAAGGAAACTTGAAAAGCAAACATCTTGGCAGAGACTTTGTGACACAAGAACAAAATAGTGTGTTACTATCAGTAAAGTTTCCTGTGTTGGATTTTTTTGCTTTATTGAATTCCTTTGTCACTAGGGAAATAGGGCCTGAGTAGGAAATACTATGATATAAAGATAAGATAAAATAGAGCTAAAATTTAGAAAAGTAAAGGCATGGGAGCGATATGGAAGAATAAGAAATATCTGTAATAATATAACAACATTGCAAAATATGTCATGAGGATGAGTTTAACAAGCAATTTATTAATCACCTACATGGCACATAAGCAAAATGAAAAAGCTTCTGCCCTCAGAGTTTGCATTCAATCCCCTGAATTCCAGTAAGAGCATGTATACATTAAATATATCTATACAAAGTTTGGGGGAGGGAAGGAAGGACATAGGTCTAACATGAAGAACAATTTAACGAGTTTCAGAGGATGCAATCAAAGAGTAAGAAAAAGTAATATCATTTATGAAGAAATGAGAAATGAAGGCTTAGGGTAATAAGACTAGGTATAAGAGAAAAGGGAATGGTGCTAAGAAAAAGCAGCTTTGGCTTAGCCAGTCCACAATATAAAATATGGGCATTGAGTAGGACTACAAAGTCAAGTGAACTCCCTTCTGTCATTGGCAAAAGCAATGTTAATTTGGAAATTAATTCTAGAGAAAATGAGGGGAATTATACATTATTTGATGATTAAAGCATGGAGAGCTCTGGGTCAGGCTAATTAAAAAGGAGTGAGGTAGACTTCATCCTTTGTCTGTTTGCTCTACTCAGCAATAGCCTAAGTCCAACATGGATAAAATGATGTGATAATGTAAAATGTTTGGATAAACTTAAATTATGTCAGTGACAAATATTTATTAAGCACTATCAGGTATTATATGAATATTAGCTAGTATATTAGAATGCAGGTTTACATGAGTATCATTTCAGACAGACTTGCTTTGTCATCGGTATTTAGTCCAATCATTTACAAGTATTCAGTTCAAACAAGATCAAGTAATTAGGTGGTTCTGTAGTTTTAGTGTAAACACTGTATCAAACAGAAGCAATCTTAAAATTCAATAGGTCCAAATTTGAACTTTGTCATTACTCCTGAGAACACCTTACCGTTTCCCTGTTACTCAGGCTGACATCAATCTTAAAAGTCCCCCTTTAACCTCACATGTAGCCAATCTATTGCCAAGACCTGTGGATTCTTCCTTCCCACCATCTCTTGGATATGATATGCTCCCTTTTCTCTGACACTGCCACCACTCTAGTACAGGACCTTAACATTCACATCTGATTCAGTTGTTTTTGTCACGTCCAGTTCTTTGTGTTCCCATCCCATTTTCTTGGCAAAGATAATGGAGTGTTTTGACTCTCCATTTCTCCAGCTCATTTTACAGATGAGGAAGCTGAGGCAAAGAGGATGAAGTGACTTGTCCAGGATCACAAAGTGCCTGGGGCCAGATCTGAACTCACAAAATGCGTTCCTAACTCCAGGCTGGGCTACCTACCTAGCTACCCAAATGTGCACTTTGTAATAATCGGTTAGTAGTTTTCTCTGCCTCATTTCTCCCTACTCAGCTGTCAAAATTATCTGATCATACCATTACTCAATACTCCAGTGGCTCCTGATTATCTTAAAAGATAAACTAAAAATTGTTTGGCTTTTACAGTCACTCGTAACCTGGTACCTTTCTATCTTAACACTGATTCCCTCCGCGTACGATCTATGGATCCGGGACCCTGGCCTCCCGCCTGTCCTCGAACAATATACACCAGGATTCAACTACTTCCGGATCCCAGACATTTTTACCCGCTGTCCCCCCAGGTCTCCGACGGGTGCCTTATTCCCCCTTCTAGCTACTTTCAAGTCCCGGCTAAACTATCTACCAGGAGCCTTTCTCACCCTAGCCAACCCCTCATCATTTGGTTAAACTGCATAGTCTTTTGCGAGTCACCTCGCGGATGGAATGGAAGCTCCCTGAGGGCAGGCACTACGTTTTTGTCCCTTAATTTTCTCAGAGCTTAGCACACAGCAGGTGCTTTAATAAATGCTAGATGACAACTTTAAAGGGGGCAAGAAGTAAAGTTTTTGGGACTAGTCGTGGACTGGACGGACACAATGCGTGTCCAAGGGCAACTTAATCCCCGTTAGCTTTAACTTTGCACTACCTACCTCCTAAATTGTGAGGAAACAACCTTCTTTTTATCTTATCCTGTCCTCAAATTTTCCTACCTGGCAGTCACTTTTCTTCGACCCACCCTTAAGAGCAAACACAAACACCGAGACCCGCTTCCGGTTTCGGTTACGGAAGAGTTCTCGAAGCAGGACACTTAAAATAATTCCGGCAGGCCTCGGTTTTCAAGCGTTGGGAATTCCGCTTCCGTCCCTTCGCCAACTGTGGAAGGGGACGCTGTCATTCTGAGCCTGCGCGAGCCGAGCCGGACTTCGTCCCCATGGCAACGACTGTTGGGGGTCCGGGTAAGCGGCGCTTGCTATAGACTTCCCTTAGGGTTCTGGAATTGGAGCTTTTCGGGAGCTAATGAGTTTGGTGGAGGGCCTCCGGTCCTCTCTAGGGTCCACTAGCCCCTTCTTTCTTCCTCCAAACCTTAGTTCAATAGCCCCAGAAAGTCTCGCGAGGTTTCTGCTCCGACTTTGACTTCTGCATTGTGTTCCTCCCTGCTGTGGGACCGGGGCGGGGGTCGGCGATGGTGAGAGTGCGGCGAGAGCTGAGGATGTCCGGAAGAAACCTGTCTGGATCGGTTTGGGATGCTGGGGGCAAGACCTAGGGAAAGGTCAGGTTTCCTGAGGCGTCACCTCCTTCCCTCGGTCTCAGTTGTTGCAATAAAAGGATTATCCCCAAGTCTCTTTCCCCTCAAATCCTTCAAGAATTCCTTAGCTTTCTCCTCTTTTCCTCTTATAAGTGCTGGTGACCCAATCATAATGGAAGTTAACTACTCTCTAGGAATTTATATTGTAAGGGAGGAGTTAAATCCGCATACATACTACACGCATACTTACAAATACCATACACATATTTATGGTCTTGTATATTTTAATTACATGTGTAAGCATGTCACTAAATATATATTAAATATATATTCAGGCAGCTCAGTGACTTAGTGAATAAAACCCCTACCTAAGAGTCAGGACCACCTGAGTTCAAATCTGTATAATTATTACATATAAATATTAAACGTACAAATATTTAAAAAGTAAAAATAGCATATAGAGAGAATAAATGTCAGGTAGTTTATAAATCAAGAACACAAAGTATAAGAGGTGGGGATCAGGAAGATGGAGATAGGAAGCTGAAATTCTAGGGAGGGCCTTTAAAACTAAGAAAAAAGGGTTCAAAAAAGTTGTGATTGCTAAATCACTAGAAGTAAACAGTAGTTTTAGAAGACAAAAAAGAGACAAAACTGAACAATAGTTATTATCATGGATCTAGAGATAGCAGAGATATGAAGGGGTCACCGAGAGCAGTTTTACAGATGAGGATAGGGAGGACTCAGAGTAATAACTTGTAGAGCCTAGCACTTTCAAAGCTACAAATCTGCTCCATGGGCCCCTCATGATTGCCTCCGGAGTGATCTTTGACTCATCCTTTTCTCCAACTTGCCCTTCCCTCACCCAATAATAAATTGTCATTTATAGATTCTACCCCACAAATTGATTCTCTTCTCCTATTGCTCCCACTCTATTTCAGTCCCTCTTTACCCACAATAACTTCTTCACTTGGTTCTAATACATGCAAACTTTTCCCTGTTCTAATTTGTCCTTTGCATAGTTGTCAATATGTTTCCAACATGTAAAGGTTGTGAAAATTTTTAGTAATAGGACCCTGGTACAAACTCATTTTGCAATCTATTTTCTGTGTGAACTTGGAGAGGTTACTTAATGACTAGCTTCAGGTTCTTTTAGATTAAAATCTTTAAGATCTCTTTAAACTCTTATATGATTTTATTCCTTCCTCCTGTTTAAAAATGATTCATCCTCACATATCCTTAGCGACTCCCAGGATAGTTATTTCTTAGAATTCAGATTTATACTAGAAAAAGTGGTACTTAAGACTGATTACTAGTTCTAACCCACCAGTCTTAATATCATATCCCCAACATACTCTCTTTACTGCTTTTTATTTTTTCCTATGTATTATGTATATTTCCTTTAAAACAATATTTTTTTATAATTTAAAAATATTTTTATTTTAAATTTCATTTCCAACCTCATTTTAATTTTGTCCTTTCTTTTTGTTCTTTTTATTTGTTTGATCTTCCCCCCTCTTAATTGTCTTTTATTTTCCTTAACATATCCTTTTATGCTCAGAAAAAATAGCTTACATTTTTTATCCCATTATGGTTCATAAAGGCTGTCCCCTCAGATTCATCCTTGTAAGGTGAATGACGTAACTGGTGTTAGTCCCATTTTACATGTGAGGAATTTAGAGGTTATAGAGTTTAAAGGCTACCATCAAGTCATTAAATGCCAGAACCTGACCCAAACTAACTCTTCTGATTCTGAATTCTGTGCTTAGTCCTATAGTACTTCTTTTCAACTAACTTTACTTTGAATATTTTTATTTCAGGATTTTGGAATGAGAACATATTTGAATATTTTCTTAAAAATAACCAGATTAAATCAGAAGATGGAGCTGAAATCATCTGGTATCATGCAGCTAACCATAAGTCACAAATGAAGGAGGCACTAAAAAGTAAGCATATGTTTGAGCTTTAGATGCTAGAATTTAGTTACTTATTGAATTTCTCTCTGTTTTTTAGCTTATTGAATGATCCAAGTAACAATAGCATAAGATTGTATATATTGTAAGTAACAAACAGAAATTTCAGAAAAAACTCCCAGAATTTCATTTTTTGTTTGTAAAATAAACATCTATCACAGAAGGATCTTTTCTAGTCTTGACAGCCCCTTGTGGAAAGTGATATCTCTCTCTTTTGAGTTCCAATAATGCTTTATAGTACTCATTTGACATTTATCTTGTACCACCTTGTTGCCATTTCTTCTAATTCTCTATTAGATTATAAATTTTATGAATTCAGGCACTATTTTTATACTTCTTACAGTACTCATCCCCATGTCTTTACATATGATAGATGCTTTAAAAAACCCATTTGTTGCATAAATGAATGACTCCTTTAAACAACCACCACTTCTAATAAAGAGGTTCCTTGGGCAATATTATTCCTTTGAAAGAATTAAAATGTATCTATCTAGCTGTGACTATACTCTCACATTAAGTCATGGTAGCTAATGGTCTTTTCTTCACTTCCTGCCTTCTGTTATGCACAATATAGATTTAATATTTCATGCTTTATTCATAATACTAATTCATTGGTGATAAAATCACAAATAAATTTCCGTTACAAGATAATACTTCTTCAAAGGATTATTCAGTAGCTTTTAATGATCTTAATTGATCAGATAGTCATACCTACAAAACAATTTGAAATCAATCAAATATCTATAATATTTTAGTATTCCATCATGTCAGGACTATTTTTAAATTAATACAAATTCATGCAATAATTCAATTTTTTATTTCATTATTTGTTTATATTATTTTTATAATATATTATAAACTTTTTATATTATTTTAATTACCTCAGATTGTTTTTGTTCGACTATGTGAAAAACCTACAGTGCAATTTTTATTGCATTGAAATAATCATTTATAGGGTTATGAAGGTATTAGAAGATCCTATGCATTCTTTCTGTTTCTAAGTAAGAATACATGATCTACCATAATAATTCAAATTTCATGAAGATATTCCACATCTTCATTAAAGATTCCACAACTTCCTTTGTATTATTATTTAGTGATATATAACTCTTCCCAAGAATTAGAAGGTAGCTGTGCCAGGTAACTGACTGAAACTCACTGTGTATTTGAATTTCCATTTTGTTAACTTTCAGAGTAACCTGTTTTTTGGAATATACCTAGATTTGGGAAACACCTGGATGATATCTTATTTTTTAAAAGTAATAATGTTCATCATTGTGGAGATAGACTCATTAATTATAAACTTTGAAAATAATACTACTCTCACATCAATAGCAGTATCAGCGTAGGATCTTCTTCATTTCACATCCCTCAGACATCTTCTACTTCTTTCTCTCACTTCATTCTCTTATAAAGAGGTAGCCCTTATCCTGGCTAAGGCAAATTCCTTGATTCCATCTCATTCTGTTTTTTTCATCAGATTTTCTCCTTGGTCATCTCCATTCCTTTTTAAAATCTTCTCTTTGAATAGTAGCATAGTACCCATCCTTTGCTCACAAATACACTCACATGTATCCAAACCTTAAAAAACCTTTTATTTGATATACAGTTCCTACTATTATCCTATATCTCTCCCAACTAAACTCCTTGAGAAAATCACACACTTTCTCTGCCTCCACTTTCTTCTCCTCTAACTCAATTCCAAACCTGCAATCTGATTATTTAACAGAAACAGCTCTCTTTAAAGTCACTAATGATCTGTTAATTGCCAAATTTAATGACCTTTTTCAATCCTCATACTTGATTTATCTGCAATATTTAAAAATACTGTCAATCACTCTTTTCTCTGGTTTTCATGACATTACTGATTCTTGGTTCTTTTACTTTTTTACCACTCCTTATCAATCTTGTTAATTGGATCTTTATCCATATTGAGCCTCTAAGCCCCATGAATGTTCCCCATGTCTCTGTTCTTGGTCTTCCTCTTTTTTTCCATTTATCCATTTATCAAACAAGGAAACTGAAACAAAGATATCTAATGATTTTCTTTTTTTTTCACATGTCATCTTAGCCAATCTGAGAGGTATATGAGATGTAGTGGTATTTCCAGAGTTGTCTTCATTTGCCTTTCTGTGATCAATAATGATTTAGAGCACCTTTTCATATGACTAGAAATGGTTTTAATTTCTTCATCTGAAAATTGCCTATTCTTATCCTTTGACCATTCATAAGTTGGAAAATGGCTTGAATTCTTATAAATTTGAGTTAATTCCCTATATATATTAGAAATGTGGCCTTTATCAGAACCCTTGAATGTAAATTTTTTTTTCCCAGTTTATTGCTTCCCTTCTAATTTTGTCTGCATTGGTTTTGTTTGTATAAAAACTTTTAAACTTAATATAATCAAAATTATCCTTTGCATTCAATAATGTACTCAAGTTTTTATTTGCCCACAAATTCCTCCCTTCTGCACAGATCTAAGTTCCTCTTTTTTTTCCCTATGTACTATGTCATTTGATGATCTCATTAACTTCTATAAGTTCATTTATCATCTTGATTTGATTCCCCGATTTATATATTTATATATGTGACCTTAATCTGTCTGCTGAACTCCATTCAATTCCTCATTATCAACTACTTTTTGGACAGTTCTACAAGCATCTTAAACTCATCATGTCCAAAAGGACTCTTTATCTTTCCCCTCCTTCAAAGTATCCCTATTTCCATTTTCTTATTAGTCCAGAGCACCATTATTCTTTCAGTTGCTCAGACACACAGCTTTTGTATTATTTTAAACTTTTCTCCACTACTCTCCACATATCCAATCTATTGCCAAGTCTTTTCTGCCTTTATAGTATATCTTGTATATATCATCTTCTCTCTACTCACATGGCTTCTACCTTGTGGCAGTCTCTTTCCTGGACTATTAATTAGTCTCCCAGTCTCAAGTTTTTCTCCAGTCCAAGCTGTCTTTTACTTAGCTGTAAAAGCCTGTATAAAGCATAGGCCTGACCATGTCATCTCATTACTCAAAAACCACTGGCTCCCTATTATTTCCAGAATCAGATTCTTTTTAATATTTAAAGCCCTTTACATCCTGACCCCTTCCTACCTTTCTAGTTTTCTACCTTACTCCCTTTTGTATACATTCTGATACAGCTTGTCCTACTTCTTCCTCACACACAATTATCCAACTCATGACTCTGCTTTTTCACTGGCAGTCCCCTATGCCCTGGAATGTCCTTTCTCCTCACTTCCTTCTCCTAGCTGCCCTAGTTTCCTTTAGTACTAAGCTCAAATTCCATTTCCTGCATGAAGGTTTTATCTGTCTCTTCTTCTACTAGTCAGTTAATTGTCCTTTGTTCTTGAAGAGGACTAAAATGACATTACTATGTTAGAATCAAGACATAGCATATCTGACTGATTGATTAGACCAATAAAATCTCTGAATACTTCACCATAGGTCAAGCAAAAATAGTCCATATGTACATTTGGAAAGGAGAAATCTCTAAATTTGCATATCTCATGTTGCTTTTGAATTATTGTAGTTCTACTGCGCTCTATGAGCACAGTACCTTCTTTGATGTGGACACTCCATTCTTGGTAGTCCATTACCAGTGTTTCCCATGTCATGAGATTGATTCCAAAGTTTTTAAGGAAACCTTGAGAGTATCCTTGTATCACTTTTTCTGATTACCATGTAAGTGCCTACCTTGCATGAGTTCTTTGTCAATAGACTTTTAGGCAAACAAACATTTGGCATTCGGAAAAACTTGGGCAGCCTATTGGATTTTGCTTTCTGCTGCAGAATTTGAATGTTTTGCAGTTTAGTTCCAGAAAGGACCTGTGTCCTGTACCTTATCTTGCCTGGTGAGCATTCAATTTCCTAGCATGGTGCTAGTATACTGTTCAGGTTTCACTGGCATACAGTGAGGTCAGCACAGTGCCTCTGTAGACCTTCTGGGAGGCAGTCTAATGCTTCTCTCCCACACTTTTCTTAGGAGCTCCCCAAACATTGAATAAGTTCTGGCAAAACGTGCATTAACCTCATCATCTGTGTATATGTACATCCTTAATTTTAAGGATGTAAACTGTCAACATAAGTGAACTTATCCACAATATTCAGAATTTTTCCATTTGTTGTAACTAATGGTTCCACAGACGGATGGTATGGTCCTGATTGGTGAAGGACTTGTATTATTTTGGTGTTAATTGTTGAGCCAAAATTAGCACCAGCAGTATAGAACTGATATATACTTTGTTTCATTTCAGTTTCAGAAGCTGCATTAAGTGCACAATCATGTGCAAAAAAAAAAAAAAAAATCATGCACCAGCTCTCTTTCCACTTTAGTCTTGGCTTCAGTACTAGTCTCTTTCCTTAGAAATTATCTTTCATTTGCACTGTATATATTTTTCATATACAACTAGAATGTGAGCTTCTTAGGGGCAGTGATCATGTTTTTACTCTTTTTTCATATCTTTATGCTTACCATTGACTTAATACATAATAAGTACTTAATAATTGTTTTCTGACTGGCTGCAAGAAAATTGTGGCTTAAGTATAAATAAATAAATATATAAATAAACTGAATTATTCTTGCCTCATAAAAATCAATATTGAGAGTCATTTAGAAACTAACTTCTGTGTTAATCCTTAAGTGTGCCTGTAATGTCCTCCCTTTCCTTCTTTGCCTTATTCCTCTCTCTATATAAATTATATTATCTACTCCATAAAATCTTTTCCTTCTTGGATCTCGTATAACTTACTTCTTCTGACTGTATTGACTCTCTGGACTTCAGCACCAAGGTAGTCAGTTTCATTCTTACCCTAAAAACTCCTTTAGTGCTGGGACTTCCTCATATTCAATAGATTTTTAGCCATCATCCCTGTGCCTTTTTCATTGTGGAACATCCTCTCCTCTTCCTCATTAATATTTATATAGTGTTTTACATAGGTTAGTTTATTCCTCTATCATATCAGTCCCCCTTCTATTGATGAGTTCCTCCTGGGTCTTCCATTTTGGGGAAAGGCCCAGACAGGCTAAACTCATTCTCCTCGGAATTGTTCTTCTGAGTTTCTGGACTTAACTGCCATGATGCTCCCCTAAACCTGCTCACTTTTCCACTTCAAAGGTAACATCAACATCCCTCCACTTTTGTGTATTGTCTTCCCCTATTTAAGTGTAAGTCTATTGAAGCAGAGATGCCTTTTTTTTTTTTTTTTTTTGGCTTGTATTTGGTTTCCATCTCTAACACTTAGCTCAGTGACTGACACATATAAGGTTCTTAATAATGATTATTGGTTTACCTTGCCTGATACTGTTTTGGTTATATATTTATTTTTTATTCCGATAGTAGACTGGAAGATCTGTGAAGATAGAGACTTGGTCTTAGCTAGACTTTTTTATCTCTTTCATCACATAACATAGTTCTTTGCATGAAGTAGGAATTTAATATATTTTTAGTTTATTTGAATTGAATAGAAATTTAAAATTGGAAGTGACTTTAAAGATCATTAAAATTTATTGATTGGTTGATTTGTCCATACACATGCAGATAGTTGAAAATAAAATTGCTAGATGGGTGAAATTTGTTTTAATATCTCTTATTTTCTATTTCTTCATTCAATTTTCCATTTCCTGGTATTCAACCTTTACCTCACTGAAATTGCCTCCTGCTCATATTTCTTTCTCTTTCCACCATCAAAACATTTTTAGAAAAAGTTTCAATGAATCCTTTCTTTGTTGAGAATGTGTCATGTTTTGTCTATCCTACGGGTAATTTAACTAAAGTAAAATACAGAGGACAAATTTTAATCCAAATGGGCATTCCCAATTTAGGTAACTTTCTACCCTGTTCAGTCATAATCAGCTAGCACTGTTTGTTCATTTGGAAAATCTGGTTCATTTTGTCTTGCATAGGATGCCATATTCTGTGTTCATTGAGCTGATAGCATTAAACAGGGGGAGTGCAAAAGTGTGGGTGGGACCTCTTCTGGCACAGAAGTGTTTTTCAACAGGATAGTAACTTACATGACTTTCATGTATGATTTTTGTTTTTGTTTGCCTTGAAAAAGACTCTTTTGTATTATAATGAGATGTAACCTCATATGCATAAAGTACACCAAAAAGCTCTGGAACAATGATTTTGTCACACGATCAGTAATAGATGTTTTTTCTGTTAGCAATAAGTTTTGAGTTCTTTATTCTCTTCTCTGTTCTTATGTTAAGAATCATGAAAGGAGAATAATCAGGGAAGGGAATAAACATTTATGTAGTATCTGTTATGTGCCAAGCTCTGTACTAAGTACTTTAGGAATATTACTTCAAAAGCCACTGTGGCGGAGAGGACACACACTTCTTTCTGATCTTTTCTCAGGACCCTCAACTAATTACCAAATTCAGCTCCTAAATTAGTTCTAGACTGGCAGAATTCACGAATATTGGGTGGGCAACAAATTAACAGCAGAAGATTGTTATGGGCCAGAACTCTGAAACAAGGATTCTTATAACGTGTTAAGTCAGTGGAATTGATAAAGACAATGGTTATCTAATTTAACATGGTGCTTAATAGTTCTCTAAGTTCAGTATGATTGATTTAATCTTACAACAAATAATGATTTCCTAGTGATATAATAATTGGTTTATACTCAGTGTAGAGTATATAAGCTGGGACTCAGAGCCAGAGACAGACTCAGAAGGGTCGGAGAGAGACTCAGAAGGGCCAGGCACAGACTCTGAAGGACCTAGAGACACATTCATTCCATTGTCCGTCTTTGTGGTGGTTGGAGGCTGAAGTACAAGCCCTCAGACTTGGAGAGATTCAATTCCATCATCTTTAGCCTTGTGGTGGCTGGCCTGTCCTCCTCCTCCCCCCAACTGAGACCAAGGCCAGTCTGAAAGGCTCTCCAGAAAGCTGCCCAGCTCCAGGCAAGGAGACAATAAAGAATTTGGACTTTATTCTTATGGTGATTAATCTGCTGAAAGGAAGGCTGCTCTAAGACCTCTAGAAAACCAAACAAGAAATTACAGAAGATAATTTTGAAGATTGCCAGAAAAGGTCTGTTTTGATCAGACTTGGAGGGAGGCCAGGCACAGGATGCCAGCACATGCTGTGCAGATGGTGGTGGGGAATGAGGGGGGTTGGGGGGAGAGAGGGTGTGGTCTCCAGGGGATGGTACAGACTTTATGCAGTGGAGGATCTATGGGGAGGACTCTACCACAGTGTTGGCCAATCTGCCCAGGTTGCAAGCCAGTAGGTCAGCAGAGAAATTATAAAACATCCAATACAAACACAAAAGGTAAAGAGTGAACCCCAAAGTGCTGGAGTCTCATGGGACCTGGCCAGGCTCACCCAGCATCGGGAGTGATTCAGTTTGATTTCAGTGCAGCTGTTCCTGAGGAGGCTTGGAAAACCTCTCTTGCCTACAAGCAGATCTAACTTTAAAAAAAAAAAAATGAGTAAAAAGGCAAAGCGAATTCTAAGAGATTGTTTCTATGGTGAAAGAGAAGAACATATTTCAAACCCTGAGGAGACTAAAAGCAGATTGTCTCCAGATGAAGCTCCAAAAGTTGGTATAACCTGACCTCCATCACACAAAGCTCTCCTAGAAGAAATTAAAAAGAATCTTAAAAGAAAGCCAGAAGAAAAATGAGGAAAGAAAAGGAAAATTTTGCAAGAGGGTTTGGAAAAGGCAATGTAACTCAATCAAAGATAGATTTGACAAAATGGAAAAAGAAAAAAAGTCCATGAAAAACAGAATTTGTGAAATGGAAAAGGAAAATAACTCTTTAAAAAACAGAATTTGTGAAATGGGAAAAAATTCCATGGAATAAAGCAACTCATTTAAAAACTCAATTGGACAAATACAAAAAGAAGTAAAAAAAAGTAAATGAACAATAACAAAAAAAGTAAATGAACAAAGTAATTCACTAAAAATCAGAATTGAACAAATGGAAATGAATGACGTGATGAGACATTAAGAATCAGTCAAGCAAGACCAGAAAAATGAAAAAATGTAAAATACCTACTAGAGAAAACAACTGACCTGGAAAATAGATGTAGGAGAGACAATCTAAGGATTATTGAACTACCTGAAAACCATGATGAAAAAAAAAACCTACATACTATTTTTCAGGAAATTATCAAAGAGAACTTCCCTGATGACATAGAATCAGAAGGTAAAATAGCCATTGAAAGAATTCACTGAACACCTCCTCAAAGACCCCCAAACTAAAACTCTAATGAATATTGTGACTAAATTTAAGAACTATCAGATCAAGGAAAAAATATTACAAGTAGCTAGAAAAAAAACAATTTATATACTGAGGAGCAAGAATAAGGATTAGTCAAGATCTAGCACCTTCCACTTTAAAAGATTGAAGGGCCTAGAATCTGATATTCTGAAAGGCAAAAGAACTTGGAATGCAGCCAAAAATAAACTACCCCACTATTTTATTCCAGGAAAGAAGATAGGCATTCAATGAAACAGGTGAATTCCATTTATTTCTGACAGAAAGACCAGAACTAAACAAAAAACTTGACCTCCAAATATAGGACACAAGAGAAGCATAAAAATGGTAAAAAGAACTCTTGAAAACTGTATTTCTGTTATGGGTATACATAGAGAGTGCATATATAATTTGATTTTACTGTTATAATTTTAAAAAGGAACTAGAAATGGAAAGGAGATTGTACCAGAAAAAGAGGAAAGTAGAAGCAAAATGAGGGAAATTACATCTCATGAAGAGGCAAAGGAAACCTATTATATTTAAGGGAAGGAAGGGAGTGGGGATGAACATTGTGTGAATCTTACTTTCATCAGATTTGGCTCAAAGAAAAAGTATTAGACATATTTGGTTTACAGAGAAACTTCTCTCACCTTATTAAAAAGTGGGAGAGAAAAGGTGAAAAGGGAAGGGGTAGGCTAAATAGAAGAAAATACAGAAATAGTAGGGGAAAGGTATAAGAAAGGGGAAAGGACTCTAAAGGGGGAGGGCTGCTGGATGCAAGTGGTGCTCATAAGCTAAACCCTGGGGAGGAGGGAAAGAGGAAAAGGAAAGAGAAAATTATAATCTGGGGATAATAAGATGGCAGGAAATACAGAATTAGTAGTTTTAACAGTAAATGTGAATGGGGTGAACTCTCCCATACAGTGGAAGCAGATAGACTGGATTAAAAGCCAGAATCCTACAATATGTTGTTTACAAGAAACACATTTAAAGCAGAGTGATACATACAGAGTAAAGGTAAAAAGCTGGAGCAGAATCTATTATGCTTCAGGTGAAGTAAAAAAAGCAGGAGTAACCATACTGATCTCAGATCAAGCAAAAGCAAAATTTTATCTAATTAAGAGAGAAGGAAGGAAACTATATTTTGCTAAAGGATACCATAGATAATGAAGCAATATCAATACCAAATACATGTGTACCAAGTGGTATAGGATGGAAATTCCTAAAGGAGAAGTTGAGAGCTGCAAGAAGAAATAGATAGCAAAACTATAATAGGGGGAGATCTCAACCTTGCTCTCTTAGAACTAGATAAAATCAAACCACAAAATAAATAAAAAACAAGTTAAAGAGGTAAATAGAATACTAGAAAAATTAAACAGGATAGATCTTTGGAGAAAGTTGAATGGAGGGCAGGAGTACCCTTTCTTCTTGGCATTTCATGAAACTTATACAAAAATTGACCATATATTAGGACATAAAGACCTCAAAATCAAATACAGAAAGGCAGAAATAATAAATGCATTTTTTTTTCAGATCACGATGCAATAAAATTACATTCAATAAAAAGCCAGGGAAAAATAGACCAAAAAGTAATTGGAAACTAAACAGTCTCATCCTAAAGAACGAATGGATGAAACAGCAAATCATAGACACAATTAATAATTACATCCAAGTGAATGACAATAATGAGACAACATACCAAAATTTGTGGGATGCAGCCAAAGCAGTAATAAGGGGAAATTTTATATTTCTGGATGCTTACTTGCATAAAATAGAGAAAGAAAAGATCAATGAAGTGGGCTTACAACTAAAAAAGATAAAGAGCAAATTAAAAATTCCCAATCAATTACCAAACTTGAAATTCTAGAAATAAAAGGAGAGATTAATAAAATTGAAACAAAACAAAAAAAAACTATTGAATTAATAAATAAAACTAAGAGTTGGTTTTATGAAAAAACCAACAAAATAGATAAACCTTAAGTAAATTTAATAAGAAAAAGGAAAGAGGAAAATAAAATTGTTAGTCTTAAAAATGAAAAGGGAGAACTTTCCACCAATGAAGAGGAAATTGGAGCAATAATTAGGTGTTAACTTTGTCCAACTTTATGCCAATAAATTTGATAATCTAAGTGAAATGGAAGAATACCTACAAAAATATAAATTACCCAGATCAACAGAGGAGGAAGTAAATTGCTTAAATAGCCATTTCAGAAAAAGAAATAAAACAAGCTATTAATCAACTCCCTAAGAAAAAATCCCCAACACTAGATGGATTTACATGTGAATTCTACCAATATTTAAAGAACAACGAACTCCAATACTATGTAAACTATTTGAAAAAATAAGAAATGAAGGACTCCTACTAAATTCCTTTTATGACACAGACAAGGCACTAATACCTAAACCAGATAGGACCAAAACAGAGAAAGAAAAGAATACCAATCTTCCTAATGAGTATTGATGCAAAAATCTTAAATAAAATATTAGCAAAGAGATTTCAGAAAATCATCCCCAGAATAATACACCATGACCAAGTAAGATTTATACAAGGAATGCAGTGCTGGTTCACTATTACAAAAACTATTAACATAATTGACTATCAATAACCAAATTAACAAAAAACCATATGATTATCTCAATAGATGCAGAAAAAGCATTTGATAAAATCCAACACTCATGCCTATTAAAAATACTAGAGAGTATAGGACTAAATGGACTTTTTCTTAAAATAGTCAGTAGCATCTATTTAAAACCATCAGTAAGCTTCATATGTAATGGGAATAAACTGGAACCATTCCCAGTAAGATCAGGGGTGAAACAAGGTTGCCCACTGTCACCATTACTATTCATTATTGTATTAGAAATGTTAACTTCGGCAATAAAAGTTGAGAAAGAGATTATAGGAATTAGAGTAGGTAATGTGTAAACCAAATTATCACTCTTTGCAGATGATATGATGGTATAGTTAGAGAACCAATAGGTAATATGGAAACCAAATTATCACTCTTTGCAGATGATATGATGATATACATAGAGAACCCTAGAGAATCAGCTAAAAAGCTATTAGAAATAACCTACAACTTTAGCAAAGTTGTAGGATACAAAATAAATCCACATAAATCATCAGCACTTTTATATATCACTAACAAAACAACAGCAAGAGATACAAAGAGAAAATCCATTTAAAATAACCCATCAATAGTATAAAATGTTTGGAAATCTATCTGCCAAGGGAAAGTCAGGAACTATCTGAGCAAAATGACAAAACACTTTCCACACAAATAAAGTCAGATCTAAACAATTGGAAAAATATCAAATGCTCTTGGATAGGTCAAGTGAATATACTAAAGATGACAATACTGCCTAAACTAATCCATTTATTTAGTGCTATACCAATCAAACTCCCAAGAAACTATTTTACTGACCTAGTAATTGGTCTAGTAGGAAACTACTAGGAAAAATAACAACGAAATTCATCTGAAAGAACAAAAGGTCAAGAATTTCAAGGGAACTAATGAAAAAAAAAATCAAATAAAGGTGGCCTAGCTGTACCAGATCTAAAACAATCTTATAAAGCAACGGTCATCAAAACTATTTGTTACTGGCTAAGAAATAGAGAAGTTAATCAGTGGAATAGGTTAGGTTCACAAGACAAAATAGTCAATAACTATAGCTTTCTAATATTTGACAAACCCAATGACCCCAGCTTTTGGGATAAGAATTTATTATTTGACAAAAACTGCTGGGAAGATTGGAAACTAGTATGGCAGAAATTAGGCATTGACCCACATTTAATACCAATACACCAAGATAAGGTCAAAATGGGTTCATGATCTAGGTATAAAGAATGATATTATAAATAAATTAGAAGAACATAGGATATTTTACCTCTCAGACCTGTGGAGGAGGAAGGAATTTGCGACCAAAGAAAAACTAGAGATCATTATTGATCACAAAATAGATAATTTTGATTATATTAAATTAAAAAGTTTTTGTACAAACAAAACTAATGCAGACAAGATTAGAAGGGAAGCAATAAACTGGGAAAACATTTTTAAATTCAAAGGTTCTGATAAAGATCTCATTTCCAAAATATATAAAGAATTGACTCAAATTTATAAGAAATCAAGCCATTCTCCAAATGATAGACAGTTAAAGGAAATGAACAGACAATTTTCAGACAAAGAAATTGAAACTATTTCTAGTCATATGAATAGATGCTCCAAATCACTGTTGATCAGAGAAATGCAAATTAAGACAACTCTGAGATACCACTATACATCTCTCAGATTGGCTAAGATGACAGGAAAAGATAATGATGAATGTTGGAGGGAATGTGGGAAAACTTTGACACTGATGCATTGTTGGTGGAACTGTGACTTTATTCAATTATTCATTCTGGAGAGCAATTTGGTAGTTTGCTCAAAAAGTTAGCAAACTGTGCATACCTGTTGATCCAGCAGTGTTTCTACTGGGATTATATGCTAAAGAGATCATAAAAGAGGGAAAGGGACTCACATGTGCAAAAATGTTCGTCGCAGCCCTTTTTGTAGTGGCAAGAAACTGGAAACTGAGTGAATGCCCATGAATTGGAGAATGGCTGAATACATTATGGTATATGAATGTTATAGAATATTATTGTTCTGTAAAAAATGACCAGCAGGATGATTTTAGAGAGATTTGGAGAGACTTATATGAACTGATGCTAAGTGAAATGAGCAGATCATTATACATGGCAACAACAAGACTATATCATGAGCAATTCTGATGGATGTTGCTCTCTTCAACAATGAGTTGATTCAAACCAGTTCCAATTGTTCAATGATGAAGAGAGCCATCTACACCCAGAGAGAAGGCTATGGGACCACAATATAGCATTTTCATTCTTTCTGTTACTGTTTGCTTGCATTTTTTGTTTTCCTTCTCAGGTTTTTTTTTTTTTTTCTTTCTAGATCTGATTTTTCTTGTGCATCAAGATAACTGTTTAAATACGGAGGGAAGGAGGGGAAAATTTGGAACAGAAGATTTTGCAAGGGTCAATGTTGAAATAATTACCCATGCATTTGTTTTGTCAATAAAAAGCTATACTTTAAAAAAAGATGATAAAAAAAGGGAAAAGGACCCACATGTGCAAAAATAACTGTGACAGCCCTTTTTGTAGTGGCAAGGAACTAGAAACTAAGTGGATGCCCATCAGTTGGAGAGTGGCTGCATAAGTTATGTATATGAATGTTATGGAATATTATTGTTCTATAAGAAATGATCAGGCTGATTTCAGAAAGGAGAGATTTATATGAATTGATGCAAAGTAAAGTGAATAGAACCAAGAGAACATTGAACATAGCAACAGCAAGATTATGTGAAAATAAATTCTGACAAACATAACTGTTTTCTGCAATGAGATGATTGAGCCAAATTCCAATAGATTTTGTGATGGAAAGAGCCATCTGCATCCAGAAAGAGAACTAAGGGGACTGAATGTGGTACACAATATATTATTTTCACCTTTTTTGTTGTTTGCTTGCTTTTTGTTTTCTTTCTCATTTTTTTTTCCTTTTTGACCTGATTTTTCTTGTGTAGCATGATAATTGCGGAAATAAATATAGAAGAATTGTTAAAAAAAAAAAAAAGGAATATTACTTCATTTTACCCTCACAGCTCTGGGAAATAGATGTTACTGTTATCATTCCCATTTTACAGTTGAGGAAACAAACAGGGTTGTTAATTGCCCAAAGTCACACAACTAGGAAGTATATGAGGCTACATTTAAACTTGAGTTTTTTTGACTTGAGGCTCAGTGCAGTATCCAGTATACCACCTAGCTGCCAATGTTGTCAACAATTGTGGGTTTGTTAATTTGCTGTTGGAAAATAAAAATAAACATATTTCATATGTCAGAAAAAAGGATTTTGAATATAGAATTCTTTGAGATTCCAACTTACTTAGCATTTATAAAATGTGTCTTTGTGTTTGTTTAAATAGGTAGTGCTCACATGATTGAGGCAGATATTCTTCTTTCTTGTGATGAATCAGAACACAGACAACCCATAATGGCTCATCCTCCTGAAATAAGCAGTGATAATACTCTTCAGGAATGGCTAAATGAAGTTTTGAAAACCAACAAAGGCATCAAACTTGACTTTAAAAGGTATGTTGGAAATGTTACAAACATCTTATATTCCTAATAGACCAGGAATTCACTTTGAATTGAACCGAACTTTTTTAATTTAACAATTTAATTAAAAAAAATAATTATAGCTTTTTATTGACAGAGTCCATGTCAGGGTAATTTTTTACAACATTATTCCTTGCACTCACTTCTGTTCTGACTTTTCCCCTCCCTCCCTCTACCCCCTCCCCCAGATGGCAAGCAGTCCTATACATGTTAAATATGTACAATTTAATTTTAAATTAATTTTTCAGTTTAACACTCCCCTATCTCCATTGGAAAAAGAGAGAAAAAAATTTTGTATAGTCATATAAAACAAATTCATTGTCATTGTCATTGGCCATGTCCAAAAAAAAAAAAAGTATTTTTTAGGATATAGGTAGCATCCATCATTATCAGTCCTCTGGAATCACTATTGATCAGAGTTTTCAGGGCTTTCAAAGTTGCTTTAAAAGGTTGTGGTTTTTATAAATTGTTCCCCTAATTCTTCTCACTTCACTCTACATGAATCAAACCATCTTCCTGGGTTTCTCTGAAATCATTCTTTTCATCATGTCTTACAACATAATAGTATTCCATTACATTTATTATCATTATTTGTTCAGCTGTTCTCCAATTGATAGAAAAAACTGCCTATAAGTATTTTTTCTTATTCTTTGATCTCTTTGGGGCTTAGACCTTAGAAGTGATATTACTAGGTCCAAGGGTATATGCGATTTAATAATTTTTGGGACATAGTTACGAATAGCTTTCCAGAAGAGCTAGACCAATTTATGCCTCTACCACAAGCAGATTAATATGCTTGTTTCTCTCAGTCCTTCTAATATTTGTAATTTTCCTTTTTTATCCACTCTTCCAATATGATGGATAAGAGATAGAATCTTAGAGTTGCTCTAATTTTTATTTTTTCTTGATTTTTGACCAGTTTTCTCCTATGTATTGATATCTTGGCAGGAAATCAGTTTGATAGTTATTTTATTTCCTAACTTTGGGAAAACCTTAGGTGTTTTTTTTTTTTTTTTTAGTTGATCAAGAAGTATTCTATGTAAGGCCACTTGAGAATAAATCCTGAATATATGCACAGGTATGCACAGGTTTGACTGAGTAGGCAAGATAGAGAGCCAACCCATATTAAACTAAAAAAGAGTTTAATAATTAATAATGGAAAAAAGTATTACCAAATATTGAAAGGTTACTTTGCTATTTTATTTAATCTGAAAATACAAGAGTTGACATTTGTAGTCAGAATGGATATTTATGACAAAGTGACTCATGAATGGGCAAGAAGCTAAGACTATTGTTTATGGGTTTGTAAGACATGATTAGAATTCTTTACTTCTAGAATGAAATTTGCTGGCAAATGGAGCAGGAAACAATTTCATGCTGCTATTTGTGGTAAAAGGATTAATATATTTAATTTAATGACAATACAACTAACTGATTACCATTACTTAAAAAGGAGCTCAACTGAATGTCTTGACTTAATAGTATAATATTCATGTGGCGATGACAGTTTTACAGATGAGAAAACTTAGGCTAGAGAAGTTGTAATATTTACTCTAAATCAAATGGCTAGGAATCGACAGCACTTTAACTAAGATCTTCTGATTTCAAATTATTTGCTCTTTTTCTATAGTATATTTATATAACTTTAATGTAACTGTTCAGGGTCATGATATTTACTCCAAAAGTAAAAATATTAGTATAACATTTTATCATCCTGGAAAGTCATGTCATTCTCTACAAATGCTCCTTCCAGGAATCAAAATTAATTTTTATACCTACCGGAGTGGCACAAAAACTACAAGAAAGAGTAGCAATAGGAATGAAAATGACTGCTCTTGCTTCCTCCTATCACTTCCCCAATGATGTATGTCATTACTATTTTATGACTCTAGCAGAGCGCCACCAAAAAAAAATTGGTCAAAGGAATATAGTCCATTGAAGAGTACTGAAGTTGAAACAAAGGATTTTCTTGTTACCTCTGTGCACTTTGCTTTTCCAAAGAAAGGGCATACTATTCTTCTAAGAAACTGCATTTCAGTTTTATCCATAGTGAAAATGTCTGTGGGTTCCTCCAGTTCACTGGTCATTGGACAAAGATTTTTTTTTTATTTTCTTTCTATTATGTTTATTGAAATAAGTCCAAGAAAACATAATTCAAACACTTTGCACCATTTCCTATGATAAAAATGTTTGTCTCACATTAAAAAAAAATTGATCCTCAATAATTAGCTATGTAAATAGTAAACTAACGATCATATAAATCCACATAGGTAGTGATTCACTTTGACACACCTCTACTCTGCCCCCTACCATTGACAGAACATAACATAGTTATTATAAAGAAATGACCAAGACAGATGAGTTTTCATGGGAAATTTGTTAGAATAATAATTAATAATAATATTTCACTATTTTTCCATCTCCCAAAAAGCGTATTTACTAAAGACCTGATATCCAAGATTTGGAACAGATGATACATTAATGATATATTATTTCACTATTTTTCCAGACAAATGTATTTACTGAGAGAACCTGATATCCAAGATTTGGAATAGATGATGCATTTATGAGTTAAACACTATGTGTTTATCTCATAAAACATTTCATAATGTTTATCAATTCAATAACTAATCATGGCATCATGAATCTTGAATGATAAATGCTGTGTAGTACCTCTGGACAAAGGAATCATGATTTGAAATAGCTTGAAATATTTTCATATATGATCAAATTTGGTTTTTAGACAAAGGTTTTATATTAAATCTTCATTAAGTTAAATGGATGTTTTTAAGCAATAAAAAACTGGGTAATTTTGACCCAGATATCTCTTTATTAGCACTAAGGCCCCAGAAGATACTGACAATAACAAAAAAGTCCTATCCATACAAAAATGTTCATAACAGCATTATTTGTGATGATAAAAAACTAAAAATAAAATTGATGGATTGAGGAATTGCTGAACAAATTGTGGTATATATACAGTGGTGGTGCTATGTACTCTGATGACAGAAATAATGGTCATTCTTGCAATTTCAAGGCTGGCTCTATTCATTATGCACCATACCAAGTTTTTTTCATTTGTCCATATAACATTAATTTGTTGCAGTAAGGAGCTATTTTTAGGTCTGTTAAATTTGAACGCTAATTCTTCAGCTTTTTAACCTAGGAATCATTAAAAAAAATTATAGAAATTTTAAATTAGGAATCATTAAAAAATTATAGGAATTTTAAATTTGCCAACAATAAAATAAAGCTAAAGATATAAAAATAATAAAGCAAAAATTTAATATTTATATGTATATAATCACCACCACTTTTTTGACAATAACTTGTCAAGTAGAGGGTATATTTATTATCTCCATTTTATAGATGATAATTTGAGATTCTGAGATGTAAAGGGAATGTCTCTTGGATCATACAACTTGTTTGTTAAATGTTTGAGATAGACTTCTAGCTTTAACCTCCTGCCTCCTAGTGTGGGAGTGGAGAGGAGATAGTGAGAAAGACAGACAAATAAAGAGAAACTTCTTTGCTTATTGATAGTGGAATGTCTTATGAGTTTGGTATTTGGAGATGAAACTCAGGGTTTTAAAAAAACACCTGCCTATTCTAGGATGGTATTATAGAGTAATAGAGTAATAACTGAAATTTTAGAAGGATGCAAAATTTTATACAACATTTGACATATATTACTTAACAAGCATTTGAGATATTTAACTTGGCAGTTTAATGTTCAAAAGCAGGTGTTTGAGTTCAATGAAATAGTCTCTCAGAACATTAAAAACAAAACAAAACAAAACAAAATAAAACATGTTGTATGAATGACAGATGTATAAAAATCAGGGTCAGGAGCTGTTTTGAGTTCTGGCATGCTTCCAAGGAGCCTTATATATATTATATCAAGTGAGACTTACAGCCTGTAAGATTAGGTTCTACATTATGATTATTCCCATTTCATAGATATAAATAGACTAAGATGTAGACAGGCAAAATGACTTGTTTAGGGTTTTCCATCTAGTAAACGTCAAAATAGTTTAATGCAAGTCTTTCTATCTCCAAATCCAGTTCTCTCTCCATTATACCAAATCTTTATATAACAAAAATGGATTTGTAGTAAATAGTAGATTCGAATTCTTACTTTGATACTTAGAACTTTTGTGACTTTGGACTACATTTCCCTTCTTTTAAAATGTGGAGGAGAGGGACTAAATGATCTTTCAGCTCTAAATTCTATGTACATAGGTTCTTTTGTCTTAATGGCTTCCCAAAAAATAGCATCCTGGCTACTGCTTTAGAAACAACTAAGTGAGTATAAAAGAATAGAGAATTTAAGTGTAGATATTATCAGAGTTGTTTTGAATGAGCAAAGCAGGGAAATGATATAAAATAAGGAGAGAATGTTTATATACTTTTTGAGCCAAACCTTGTTGGATAATATTTGTATTACTAAATTGTTTCCCAACAAGTTGTTTTAATGAAGAACTGTGTATGTAAAGGAATCCTGGTTTGTTTTGGCATTATCAATTCAGCAGGTTTATTACCTTCTTGATATATTTATTATTATTATTTTTTTGGTGTTAGCTGATAAAGTGTAGAAACATACAGAAATGATTCTCTGCCACCACCTGCTGATAATGAGTCTCAAGGCAAAGGAGTTAAAAAAGGAAACTTAATTTTTTTAGTCTCTAAAAATCACTGTATAGTAGAGTAGTTCAACCAGCCAGCAATTTTTGTGATAACAGATTTTATATCAAGTAACGAGATAGGATAAATATTATCAGAATATAATTTTTAAAACAAAATCAAAATTATTTTTAAAGGATCATTTTAGTTGCAATTTGCTTTAGAAAGGTAGTGTTTAAAACTGCTTATCCTTTGTTATTTATCATTACTATTTACTAATTTTGATGGAAAATTAATTTGATCAGCTCATGTAATATAACAATACAAATGAATAGATCAAAAGAATGGATAGTGTAGACATTGTTCTGATTAGAAAATTTTTATTATGTGTAATAATCATAGAAGAGAAAGGAGATTATTTATAACATAGTAGAATGAAAAGTTAGAGTTGAAAGAGACTTTATAGGCATCTAATCCAGCACCTTAATTTTATAAATGAATAAATGGAAGCCCAGAAAGGATTTGTCTGTCCAAAGTCATATGAAGGAGTTAAAAATAAAACAGACCTGTGATTGGAATCCAAATCCTCCAATTCTAAATCCAGTTATTATTGAGAACATATTAAAGATACTTTTAATTTTTGAAAACTAGTTACATTTCATTTATCTATAGGATTTTTTCCCCCAGAAAGAATTAATTGTATCACATTATTATTCAAAATAATGCTAAACAGCAACTGCCTATCATCCAGAAGAAATACTTGTATATTCCAAGTTGTTCCCGTCATCAAAGTACAGCTACTAGTAATAATAATAATGATAATAATATATACATACATATATACATGTGTATGCACACGCGTATATATATATACATATATGTGTGTATATATATGTGTGTGTATATATATATATATACATATATACACATAGTTATGTACATGTGTACATACATATACATAATCACTTATTCTGTGCCAAGCACTGTGCTAAGAGCTTTATCTCATTTTGGAATCTCTTTTATCTCATTATCTCATTTGATCCTCATAGCAATTCTGGTGCTATTATGATCTTCATTTCACAGTTGAGGAAACTTAGACAAACAGAGGTTTAAATGACTGAATCATATTGTATATGAAACCATGAATCTCCATTAAAAATAGCTTTATTTTTTAGATATAATATATATTCATCATGTTAGTACCAAAGCTGAACAGGATAGTTTCAAAAATAATATGTGGAATATATTGTAAGCTTAAAAAAAAAGGCAGGTGGTATGAAATAGAAATTTCTAGTTTCATATAGAATCTTATGTTTTCTCATATGGATGGAAATACTCATTTTGGGGATGTTTAGATTTAGAATAAAGAAAAATAAACTTACTTTAAAAAAAAGATTTTAAAAAGTCACCCAAAAATACACGAATTTGGGTGCAGTAATAAATTTAAGTTTTGTGTATTCTTAAAATTCTGAATTTAACAAATACCAAACAAGAAAAGCATTTCCACAAACATAGAAAATGAGTATGGTATCTGATGTTGTGAGTTTATATCACATTCGGCTTGCTTTTCCTTTTAAAATATTTATAATTATATATATGTGTATATATGTGTGTGTTATACATATATATTATGTGTATAAATATATAATATTTATTTATATATAACATATAATATAATATAAATAATATAATATTAAAATAGATATAAATATATCTATATATAATATGTATTCAACATGTTATTTCCTAAGATATCTTTATTGTTTCCTACTGACATTTTCTTTTGTGCATTTTAAAATGCTTCAATGACTCTTTTTTTAAAACTTTATTTTTCATTATTACCCAGCTTTAGTCCAGGTTCAATTTTGTCTGACCATATTGAAAGAAAGAAAAACAAAACCTCTATATCAAATATCATAGTTAAGCAAAAATAAATCTGTGCATTCTTCATGTATGAATGTGTGTGTGTGTGTGTGTGTGTGTGTGTGTGTGTGTGTGTGTGATATTCTGTACCTCTCATCAGGAGGTGAGTAGCATGTCTCATTATTAATCTGTTGGGATTACAATTGGTCATCACATTGATCATTCTGTATTATTTCAGTCTGTATTAGTCATTTCAGCTTCTTCTGAAATGAATCTCTTTAATTATTTCTTATTGTACATTACCTCTCACATATATCTTGTGATGGACACTAGGCTTGTGATTTACTCGATATTAGCAACCTCCTTAATGAGAAAAAACTTCCTCTACCAGTGAAGGCACTTTCTTGGCAAATTATATTTTTAGAGATTTACTTAAATGTTGAGAGAGTAAGTTAAGTAACTCAAGGTTACACAACCAGTATGTCTGACCACTCTTCTATTGCATTCATGTACTATAATTTGTTAAGCTGTCTTCAGTTGCTTGGTACCTCCTTAATTTTTAGTGTTCTTTTTAATTTTGAAGAACTCACTGAGCCTGAAGCATTGCTATAAAAACTCAAGGAATTGACTGTTGTCATAGCATCAGCAGTTGAAACAAGTTTGCTAGCCCTGCACAATGCAATATACTTTTTTTTTTTTTTAATAGCATGATCTCTCTTTTACTCTTGACTGGATCATTTCTTTCTAGAAATCCCATGTACTTTTTCTGAATTCTTTTTTCTTTATTGCTTACTTGTCTCCTTTCTAGAATACAAATGAGAAAAGAAAAAATATAAAAAGAGAAAATATTACTACAAATAAGAAAATAACTTTCCTTCTTTTCTTTTCCTTCATTTATAGAATATAAATTTTTTGAGGGCCAGTACTGTTTCCCATTTCCTTTTTTGGTTTCTTTTTGCTAGTACAGTGCCTTGCATCTAATTGGCATTTAATATGAGTATTGAATAGATTGGTCTGTGGCATAAACATATATACATTTGTTGAATAAATTAATAAAAGCTGAGGTTCTGGCAGTGATTTGGTCAGCTGTTGTTTTGACTTCAGTCTATGAAGTTCCATTTTTTTTTTAAATAAAAAAGACTTGTCATTTACATTTATAGGATAATAGATTTAGGACTAGAAGGGATTTCAGAGGCTAGCTAGTCTAACTCTTTTATTTTACAGATGAGGAAACTGAGGTCCAGAGAAATTTACAAGTTATACATATAGTAAATGGCACAGGTAAATGGCAGATACTAAATATACCCAAGGTCACCTAGGTAGTAAATGACAAGCATGATTCAAATCCAAATCCCTGGACTTCAGAGTAAATACTCTTCCCATTTCATCATTCTATTCATGTACTTTTTAGCAGGCTTGAGGGGCACCATAGAAGACCCAAATATGTTATCCCTGGTGCTTTAGAACAGAAATATAAGAATGTGCTATATTGCCAATTCTTCTTTGTTTTGCCTTCTAACTAAGCATCATATAAATGGGAGTGGAGTTCAAATGAACTATCACTAGTATATAGCAAAATGATTTGTTGATATAGGTAAACACAGCACAGTACAGTTGATTCAGATGGAAATATGTTCATTCTGGGAGAAGAACCCCATGAAGTTTCCCTTAACCCCCTCCTCGCCCCTCCCCCCCCCCCCCAGTCTCACAGAGTAGCATGGAGGATAGTAACCCTAATGAGCAGTAGGATGTGATAATTATATGGTTGAAAATCTAGAGCTCTGGGATTTGGAGTTCACTGACACTGAGTTTTCATACAAAGAACTTGTCACGGTGTTGCTGATCAAGCCTTAAAGTCAAGGAAAATGAGAAGCAGAAAAAATGGAGTTCTCTAAAGAAAGTCTGATAAAACTGCTATATGACTTGGCATGGAAGCCTTGAAGATAATACAAGCAAAATCATAAATCATTCTGCAGTAGCAAGTTTGTGGGAAACTTTCATCAGCCAATTCTAACTAGAACATTAGGGAAATTAAGTTTTAAGCATATTGGTATGGTGTGTAACAGGAATTAGGCTCAGGAGAGTAGATGTAGTGTTCTCTTCTCTAGAATATAATTGTTCTCTGGGAGCAGGTTTTTTGGGGGGCTTCTGGAGGCAGCCTTAGTTTCAGTTAAGCATAAATAATCACCCAAAATGCAGCCAGCTGGTAAAATGCAAATGTTTATTTTCTCCTTCCAATATAGCCCGGTTGCTTTTTCTTAGAGTTCTATTTCTCTGCTTGGTTCCAAGAGCTCCCTCAGAATGTCTCCAATCTAATTCAGCTGAACTCCCTTAACTGGGCCTCTGCTTTCTTTTTATATATCAGAGAGTGGGATTATGGGTTTTCTCCCATAGTGCTCTTTGGCCCTAAGAGCTTCAAGGGAGGTGTGAATTCGGATATCTCATACTAAACCCTGAAATCTCCTAAACGTGTGAACTCCAATGAGTACTGGTGTGAACACAAGCATTGTATCAATTAGTTCTACTTAGTATCTTGTTTCAGGTTCTGGCCCAACATTTCTCCTTGTAAGATCAGATCAGTGATACTGAACCATGCTAAATTAGATAATTATTGTCTCTATCAACTCTAATGACTTAATAGTTTGTAAATATTCCAACAAGTAGAGCCATAAATTCCTTTGGCTATTAAGTATCTGACTCCTCCATGACTCAATCCCTATCTTGAATTACACTAGTGATGATTCCTAGATTTTCCCTGTTGGTAACTGAATCTCTCAGTTCATTCCCTTTTGCTTTCTATAGCAAGCTACCTCTGCATTTGCCCTCACCTCAGTGTTTTCTGTCAACTATATTTTAAGATTTTTGGTTGTGCCTATTTTGTTATTCTAACTAGACATTACATAAAATCTTGTTTACTCCTTTAACTACAACTTCATCCCCAAAACCTGAGTGTGGTTAACTTCATGTCTCCCCTTTAGGGCAGTAAGATTATACCCTCTCTATCTTGTTGGAGCAGTTCCAACTGGAAAATACCCAAAAAACCAAGTGATAGAATAGAATGATAGTAATATATGTAACATGTTAGATGAGATGGCAGCTCTTTAGAGCTCTTAGCCTGTCAAATATATTTTTTAGCCACTTTGCTAAGATTTCTGACCCAGTTAAAACTGTTTCTTCAACTCCATTCTTGTGATTTTATCATCAGTCTGGAAATGTTAGGTTTGTGATTTTTCCAACTAGATAAGTATCCCTATGGGCAATATTACCATTTTGGACCCAAAAGACCAAAGAAGATCTATTTGAGTGATTCATTCTGGAGTTCAAATAATCTTTTAAGGAGGTTTGGTAGTTGAATAGTCTAGTGCTTTCTGAATTGTAAATTCAGATTTATCTTGAAATGAGGATGCCCTTTGGGCTCTGTAGTGTGCTTGCTACTCTCCACTGGTTCATCAGTATTCTGTTCTAAGACTTTCAATAAGACTTTTCAATTAATCATATTCTTACAAGAGAGGTTTTTTTTTTTTTTTTTTTGTGAAGTAGTGAGAAGTACTTTTATGATACTAAAAAAAAGAGAGGAGAAAATACATCAGTGAATCTTTTAAAGACACATGAAAAGCAGAAAGATGTTCAGAAAGGAACCTAAACAAGTAAGGCAGTGGGGTAACTACTTTGTTAAATTTGAAATATAAGCCCCATTATATGTAGTGGAGATTCATGTTTTCATATGCATTCCTCTTTTTCTAGTGTTTGTATAGGAAAATGTTCATCTTTGTTGATGTTTGTTAAACTATCTTAAAAAAAAAAAGAAAAGAAAAAGAAATAAGGTTTACCTACCTATTCTGGAAAAATCAGAAAATGAAATTGGAACACTTAGGTTGGAGAAACAAAAACTCAGGGTGGAGATGGTGACTATTCTTAAAGATCTGAAAGACTGTCATGTGATTAGATTTATTCTGCTTGGGTGAAATGAGAAGAAATAGAAATAAACTACCTACAGTTAGATTTAGGTATAATGAAAGAACTAGAGTACTTCAAAAGTAGACTAGGATTCTTGGAACAGTATTGGTTGCCTCTTCATTTGAGGTGTTGAAACAAAAACTAAGCAACAATTTATTAGGGATAGTCATGATAAATTGTCTCAGTTTAAAGCGAAGTCCCTAATGGAATGCTCTAGAGCTCAGTATTTGACTATGCACTATTGAACTTTCATCTATGATTTGTATAAAAATTTAGATGACATGTTTAGCACTTTGTACTTAGATCATTGTGTTGTTGAGAAAAACTGAATCATTTATGAGTTGTCATATAATGTTGCTGATACTGTGTACACTGTTTTCCTAGTTCTGCTCATTTCACTTTACATCAGTTTATACAAGTCTTTCCAGTTCTTTCTGAAATCTGCCTGTTCATCATTTCTCATTGCATATTACCATAGTTTGTTCAGCCATTCCTCAGTTGATGGACATCCTCTCAATTTCTGGTATATTACCTCCATGAAAAGGGCTGCTAGAAGTATTTTTGTGCATGTTGATTCTTGTCCTTGTCTGATGATCAATAGAAATGTATTGTAGAATGAATCCTTGACCATGTATAGTTTCTACTAGTCAATCTCTGTGTCTCTTCCAATTCTGAGATTTTGATTCCCTGATCCTAGTCAGGTAAGTGTTATTTTCCTGTCTAAGAGAGATAAATGCAGTTACTCTTAATGGACTGGGAGAATTATGCACCAGATGAGCACATGGAAGACCTAAGCATGAATTTCCACATATTCAAACTGGTACATGCCTTTTACATCATTCCCAAGATTGAGAGACTCTCCCTATAAGAGTAGTTGATGTGTGGGCTTGTTCATTGCCATAACTACTTGGTGGCATTTCTAGAACTGTAGGGGGAAATTATCAGTTTATTAGATTTGTAGCAGCTTTGAATTTTATGTTTATTTCTTTTTCTCTTGAGCATGATGGTTTATATGTTATGTATTTTCCAGAGCAGAGATGTTCCAGTGATTCCATTCATGCTTCTATTCATCAAACCCCTTGTTAGCTATACTAAGAAAGGCGGGGGGTGGGGGAGGCAGTTTTTGACAAGGTCTTTCTAGATGTTGGCAAAAATGAGGAAGCAGAATTTCAAGATAACAAGAAATGTTGGTATTTGCTGAAAAAACAGTAGCCCAAGGTAGTATGAATCATCAATATAAATACTCATTACCTAAGACATATTCTATGTATGCCAGTGTTTTTGTTCTGAAGATGCTTATATCCTATTTGGGGGGGGGGGAAGAAATGTGATTGAAAGGGTTAAATAATATTGTAGAACAAGAATATGATTGATGTTACAAAGTAACCAAAGTAATTAGCAATAATCTCAAATTTAAATGGCCTTTTGTTGTTGTTCATAGAGTTAACTTATTTAAATTTTAGTTCTTTTCCACAAAGATTTGTATATCAGATTATTTAATAAGCTAAACAAAAGAAAAAGGACCATGTAACAAAGGTTAAATTGTAGTCAAGCTTATGCAATTTAAAGGTTGTGTCTTTGTTAGACCTGGAATAGACAATCATTGTTATGACTTCACAGAAAGCATAAGTCATTGTGTACTCCAGTAATTTGAGAATCCTTCATGAAGAAGATATGAAGAGCTGAGTTTATTTATAAATACATACACATACACATATATATATGCACACATGCTTTATATATTTATACTTATATATGTTATTGATATCTTTTGTTTTTA